>NC_137120.1:195000-262500 GCF_949357685.1 Gobio gobio | reverse complement strand
ACACGCGGTTAAGAACACATTTATCTGTGGTGTGAGGAACTCTTTAAAGTCCCAATGTCACATGACCGGTCTGAGAATGTCCCAGAATGAAGAGCGGCAGGATGTTTTTAAAGGGCATATTGCAGGTTAGAGACTCTAGTGAGTCAATGTATAGAAAAATAATGTAGGAACTAGATTTTCTATAAAATATACTTATGAATACGCTACTAAGGCTTTTGGAGTCGTTTTTGTGAGAAAATGATGTAACGAGAGCGAGTGCGGAGAATCTCAGCGATAGGAAAACAATGGATCACAATGACAGCTCGGACGCGGAGGACATTATTAATGTTTATTAATACTCATATGGCAGACCACAGCCATACATTATGACACACAATTAAGGACAGACCAGGATTAGACAGAACAACGATTACAGGAGACAAATGACAAGAGTTGTTGTGTGAGGAGAAACAGTGGAGAACAGCGGCAGGTGAGAGAACAGTGTTAGCTTAGATATATAATCCACACGCTAGCTAATGATATGAACACTGTGCTCAGATTACAATACTGTACTGATTATTATCATGTATCAGGCAATAGCTGTCATCTAGTATTGATACTTACCAAAAACACAAACTAAAGCTTTGACCATCAAGAAAAGTCACACTCGTTAATATCCGTCCACACTAGGGATGCACCGATATGAACATTTTGGCCGATACTGATAATTCTTTATATTTGAAAGCCGATAACTGATATATTGGCCGATAAATCTAAATACAAATTTTAATAAACTTTGAGAGCCTGATTACAAAAACAAAAGGCTCACCATTAAAAGCCATGCCCCAAACCCTTCAACATAAATCAGACCTATCCAGTACAGTCGCCTATTTCAACCAGTGGAAGATTCCTTACCTTTTCAAATTCATTTTACACTCCTATGGCCAACTCACTAAGTTAAAAAAAACTTAATATTACGACTTACATATGCCTAAAATGACGCGAATGCACAAGCGAACTTGACTGTGCTGGTCAGAATGTGTTGTGGACGCTGAAACACAACAACTAAACCCAGAGAATTCACAACGTTAATAACAACAATATTCTGAAGACAGTGTGTCCAGGACAGTCCCAGTCGTTATTAATGCTGTGCATCTGTTTGAACTGCGAGCTGAAGCCGGTATGAAGTGCTTTACTGCATCGCTAATTAACTCAACCAAACGCATCCTGTATGAGAATATATACACAGAATAATAAATATAATATTACAACTTACAGCGGCACAGAAGGCTGTGAATGCACAAGTGAACTGGACTGTGCTGGTCATGAAGGTGAACTCTGTGGCCGCGCTCTTCCCTCAACAAACACTCTTACAGTATTCTCATTCTCATTTTATGTAGATTATATGTTAGACTTGCGCCGCACATGTTGCACATAACTGTATTTTCCTTTTCGAAGTGATTCCAATCATATTTAGAGCACTTCAAACCCATCATGGTGGACAGCGTCTGTCTCAGCTGAAGGAAATAATACAATATCTATCGGCTTGACTACAGCGGTCAAACTTTCTTATCGGCCGATAACGATAACATTTAAAATAATCATTTATCGGCCGATAACGATAACATTAAAATAATCATTTATCGGCCGATAACGATATGTTGCTGATATATTGTGCATCCCTAGTCCACACTAAACATGTGATATAACGTTAGCGGTTTCTCATCACGCCTGATTTGGTAATTAGCAAATGTTTAAAAAGCAAGACTCAGGTCACGGTTCACAGTTCAGGTTCTCCTGCTTCTCTGACGGATCCGGACGGCACATCTCCAGAACCACACACACTCTAGTGTTATTGTGTTATCCTTTATTCATTAATTCTGTGTTATGGGTTTATTTTGTGCTGATTCACAGCTAGTGTGAGGATGTATATGACGTTATGAGTATGTATTTGAGTGAACTTGAATGTACATACATGGCATGAATAAAATATTTACATTACCAGCACATAATTCCAAATTATGAGACCGTATTCATTTGTGTTAATGTACATACTTTGTATTCATCAATGTAAACACGACGGCAAAGAAGCATCGCGTGTGGATGTTTATTAATGTAATATCATCCTTTAGGCGAGCTACACACTGCCTGCGTGACACGCGCAGCTCGAGCCGAAAGCTCATGCTAGAAATAGAACGACTCATATTTTTCACGACACGCGAGTGTTGGAAGCGTTTCCAGGCAGAATAGAATAGGAAAAGCTGTTTATCATTTTGACACAAATACATATTAATAAATTACATTTTGATGTTTGAAAGCCTCTAGGTTTTGACATGTTCTCGATTTTCAAATATCGCACCTGTCAATACAGAACGAAATATTCTGCAGCCTCTGTGGCCGTCAATACTGGCGACATCGGGTGTGTCTCCATCAGCTCTAGTTCAGTGGTCAGGGCACTGATCAGGGATCAGCCCATTGCCTAATGTCCTTATCAGTGCCCTGACCA
Source organism: Gobio gobio (assembly GCF_949357685.1). Taxonomy (NCBI): domain Eukaryota; kingdom Metazoa; phylum Chordata; class Actinopteri; order Cypriniformes; family Gobionidae; genus Gobio; species Gobio gobio. The sequence goes on along the minus strand of NC_137120.1, from coordinate 260,015 downwards.
CTGAACGAGAGCTGATGGAGACACACCCCTGGTCTGCTGTCTACTTGATCTACTAAATCGGTGCTCTTATGTCTTTTTAATATATTTTAAATCCTGCATTACCTTTTCATATGGTATTTTCATACAAGGTGATATATTAATCTCGAAAACAATGTAACCTGCAATATGGCCTTTAACTGAAGCTCGTCAGTGTGGCGGCCCTCAGAGTCTTCACCACTATTTTATAAACACTTTACTTTTAAACATGTTGCCTTCAAATGTTATATGATTATTTTATCATCATCATGAATAGTAAACTCATTGAATTGAATTGAATATTTTTTTACAGTATTTCCGGCAGATATTAGTGTCCTGTGTGTTATTTAGAGTCGGTCTTCTCCACAGAATCTGATTGGTGGATTAAAAGACCAAACTCATGTCCATCTGTTGAGATGATGATCTGGCACAGGGGCGGGACTAACAGGAACAAACCACATGGGTTTCCTCGACCAATCAATGCTGATCAAAACTTGATGACACACGGCTGAAGGTGAGGAGCCGCATCAGTGGAGAACATGAGGAAGAGCACGCACACACACACACACACACACACACACACACACACACACACACACACACACCTGCTTCATCTTGAAGAGCTCGCGGCGCGTGTGTTCGTCGTTCCGCAGGTCCTTCTTGTTGCCCACCAGGATTATGGGAACATTGGGGCAGAAATGCTTGACCTCCGGAGTCCATTTCTCAGGGATGTTCTCTGAGGGCCAGAAAGGTCAGAGTTGACATGTTGCCTGGCGACAGGCGAGTGTGGGCGTGGCGAGACTCACCCAGGCTGTCCGGGCTGTCGACGGAGAAGCACATGAGGATGACGTCAGTGTCCGGATATGAGAGCGGCCGCAGCCGATCATAATCCTCCTGTCCCGCCGTATCCCACAGCGCCAGCTCCACCTGCACACACACACACACACACACACACACACACACGCTCAGCACACGCCAGCTCCACCTGCACACACACACACACACACACACACGCTCAGCACACGCCAGCTCCACCTGCACACACACACACACACACACACACACACGCTCAGCACACGCCAGCTCCACCTGCACACACACACACACACACACACGCTCAGCACACGCCAGCTCCACCTGCACACACACACACACACACACGCTCAGCACACGCCAGCTCCACCTGCACACACACACACACACGCTCAGCACACGCCAGCTCCACCTGCACACACACACACACGCTCAGCACACGCCAGCTCCACCTGCACACACACACACACGCTCAGCACACACACACGCTCAGCACACACCAGCTCCACCTGCACACACACGCACACACACGCTCAGCACACACACGCTCAGCACACGCCAGCTCCACCTGCACACACACACACGCTCAGCACACGCCAGCTCCACCTGCACACACACACACACACACGCGCTCAGCACACGCCAGCTCCACCTGCACACACACACACACACGCTCAGCACACGCCAGCTCCACCTGCACAGACACACACACGCTCAGCACACGCCAGCTCCACCTGCACACACACACACACACACACGCTCAGCACACGCCAGCTCCACCTGCACACACACACACACACGCTCAGCACACGCCAGCTCCACCTGCACACACACGCACACACACGCTCAGCACACACACACACACGCTCAGCACACGCCAGCTCCACCTGCACACACACACACACACACACGCGCTCAGCACACGCCAGCTCCACCTGCACACACACACACACACGCTCAGCACACGCTCAGCACACGCCTGCACACACACACGCTCAGCACACGCCTGCACACACACACACACGCTCAGCACACGCCTGCACACACGCACACGCCTGCACACACGCACACGCCTGCACACACACACACGCCTGCACACACACACGCTCAGCACACGCCTGCACACACACACACACACGCTCAGCACACACACACACGCTCAGCACACGCCAGCACACACCTGCACACACACACGCTCAGCACACGCCAGCACACACCTGCACACACACACGCTCAGCACACGCCTGCACACACACACACGCTCAGCACACGCCAGCACACACCTGCACACACACACACGCTCAGCACACGCCAGCACACACACACACGCTCAGCACACGCCTGCACACACACACACGCTCAGCACACGCCAGCACACACACACACGCTCAGCACACACACACACGCTCAGCACACGCCAGCACACACACACACGCTCAGCACACGCTCAGCACACGCCTGCACACGCCTGCACACACCTGCACACACACGCTCAGCACACGCCAGCACACACCTGCACACACACGCTCAGCACACGCCTGCACACACTTGCACACACACACGCTCAGCACACGCCTGCACACACACACGCTCAGCACACGCCTGCACACACACACACGCTCAGCACACGCCAGCACACACACACGCTCAGCACACGCCTGCACACACACACATGCTCAGCACACGCCAGCACACACACACACGCTCAGCACACGCCTGCACACACACACACGCTCAGCACACACACACACGCTCAGCACACGCCAGCACACACGCTCAGCACACGCCAGCACACACACACACACACACGTTCAGCACACGCCTGCACACACCAGCACACACACACACGCTCAGCACACGCCTGTCACATGACCCCGGCCCCGCCCCTCACCTGCTTGCTGTCCACCTCGATGTCGGCCACGTAGTTCTCGAAGACGGTGGGCACGTACACCTCGGGGAACTGGTCCTTACTGAACACGATGAGGAGGCAGGTCTTCCCACACGCCCCGTCCCCCACGATCACCAGCTTCTTACGGATGGCCGCCATCTCTGAAACACGGGAAACACATTAATATCATCAGGTCATGCCTGACCCTGACCCTGACCCTGACCCTGACCCTTCTTACGGATGGCCGCCATCTCTGAAACACACATTAATATCATCAGTTCATGCCTAAACCTGACCCTAAACCTGACCCTAAACCTGACCCTAAGCCAAACCCTAACCCTGACCCTTCCTACGGATGGCCGCCATATCTGAAACACACATTAATATCATCAGGTCATGCCTGACCCTAACCCTGACCCTGACCCTAACCCTAACCCTGACCCTAAATTCATGCCTAACCCTAACCCTAACCCTGACCTAACCTAACCCTGACCCTTCCTACGGATGGCCGCCATATCTGAAACACACATTAATATCATCAGGTCATGCCTAACCCTGACCCTAACCCTAACCCTGACCCTGACCCTAACTTCATGTCTAACCCTGACCTAACCCTGACCCTGACCCTAAATTAATGCCTAACCCTAACCCTGACCCTAACTTCATGCCTAACCCTAACCCTAACCCTGACCCTAACTTCATGCCTAACCCTAACCCTAACCCTGACCCTGACCCTAACTTCATGCCTAACCTTAACCCTAAATTAATGCCTAACCCTAACCCTAACCCTGACCTAACCCTAACCCTGACTTCATGCCTAACCCTAACCCTGACCCTAACTTCATGCCTAACCCTAACCCTGACTTCATGCCTAACCCTAACCCTGACCCTAACTTCATGCCTAACCCTGACCCTGACCCTAACTTCATGCCTAACCCTAACCCTGACCCTAACTTCATGCCTAACCCTAACCCTGCCTACGGATGGCCGCCATCTCTGAAACACGGGAGCGGTGGAACACGCATTATCACACGCGGCCCAGAGCAAACACACATCATCAGGTCATGCTTCCCCTGGTCTTATTATATTCAATTATATTATAGTCAATCTGGGGTCCAAAGCATATTCATAATAATAATATAAATACACTACATTAAATGACTCGACTTCCCCCTCTTAATTACTCTTGAGAGTATTCATTACAAATAATTAATCTTTAAGGAAATATTGAGTTCAAAAGTCCCAAAATGTCATTCCGGATAAAAATCTGAATACAAAAATGTAAAATAATATGAATGAAAAGATGCTGATGTTTTCAATGAGGCCTACAAATATAGTGATAATACTAAGATTATTTACTTTATGACAGAAAGACTTTTGTCTCCAAATTGTGATTTCTCTAATGTCATCAGTGACCATTCTGGACCATAATGCATTTTGGTATGTCATGTGACATAATATTGTCTCCAACAGACCCTGAAGGACCAAAGCGTCTCTTAAAATGCTGATATTTTGAGCTTTTCGGTCACCATCACGTGTCCTTCTGATAACACTAATCAAACATTAATAATGTATTAATATTAAAACCATCTATGAGCTTAACGTGATGCTAGTCAGCTGTGTTTTCCACAGGCGGCTGAGTCTGTGCCTGATCATAAAGAGCACACGTTTGCTGGAGAACACAGATCGTCTGTTAGGACACGTTCCCCTTACCCAGAATCATCGCGTTATTATGAGGATGTGCGAGACTAGTCGACTAAACGATGGAAAATACATGCCGTTTATACTAGTCTCTGTTTTGCACATTTAATGTTTTTCTATATATTTTTACAAAGGCTACGTTTAAATTACGTCGTGTTAATGTTACATCTTGAAATGAAGATATTATTATGACAAGTGAAAATATATGAGGATGGCTTTAATGGTAACCCTAACGATGACACGGGCGATTCATTTAACACATATGTGTGTGTGTTAGATTACACAATTCTGTTGTGTGTTGGGTTAAGGATAAAACAAGTCTTATTTACTTTATTAACATTTTCCAGCTTTTTTCTCGATTTGTTTCTGAATTTTGAGCCCATGTCTCTATGAAATCCCAAACCGATCATATTAATTGTGTTTTCCGAGCACTGATTGGACAATGGTAGAATTAATTTAAAAATTATTAAAATTAATCAAAATGACTGTTTTGTTTTCACCAAAAAATGGTTAATTACAGTACATTCATAAAATAAGTACATAACAACACAGTGTAGAAAGCCCTAAAATATGATTTTTTTTGTTTCCAAATTTTTAATCCTTATCCGTCATTCCCCCACAATAGAGTTGAACTGTATTATTTACACATTATTTTATGAGCATTGATATTTTTGTATCTTGACTTTATTTCCATGACACAACATTAAACAAATTTCCTGATCAAACATGACTTACAGAAATGACAATAAGTATTCATGTGCACAAATGTATTAATATTATCATTGTGTAAATGAAATGCGCTGCTGCTCGTTTGTTTTCATGAGATTTGCCGTTAAAAACTGAAACATTAAAAATACTGTCATGGAAAAATGACACATTTATGAAAATAGCCCAGAGTTTGATATGAAGACGCAGTTGTTTTTAAATGTGTTTATAGTGAGATGACGCTATTTGATCGGGTTTGAGCGCTTCTCAGGTATAAATACAGCGTAAATTATAATGTCACTCACAAGGGTTCATTTCTCATGAACATAAACGTGTTTTTTTGTTTTTAAAGTTTGTTTTTATTTTTAATGTGGCGATGCGGAGCTAACGGCTACACCACCGGAAGTGAGCGCCTCTCCTCAGTAAAGTCATTCAAATCATCGAACACCACAAACCCGACCGGCTCTCTCGGACAGGCGAAGTTTAATGACAGTCCTGATGTTTTTTTAAAGCTTGAACAAGCGCGGGAAAAATCTAATTAAACTCGGTCTCACCGTCAGTTTGACTCGGCTCGAGTTTTCCGGGTCGGTTCAGTGCGCGCGCCTGAAGCCAGACACAACCAGACAAAATGGCGGCGGAACAAACAACCCGTCAAAATAAGAGTCCCCACAGTTCACTTCCTAACTGTTAGTTTATTAAGTGAATCACATTCAAACACAGACAATATATGGTGGAGTTAGTTAGCTTCACTAAGACTCAGAGTTCAGCTTTTGGACTGTTTGCCGTCCTCTGCTTGGTCCGAGGTCGCGCACACCATCCTGGCTTTGACCTTCTTATTGGAGGAGATGATGAGGAAGGGGCTGAGGGAGGCGTAGCACGAGGAGAAGAACACCCTCATGTCGGCCACCAGGGGCGGCACCTGCGCCACCGTCAGCATGTAGATCCAGATGACGTTGTCGATGCCGAAAAACACCACGTACAGAACCACCAGCATCACCACGGTCTTGGCCGCCCGGGTCTCCATGGCGTCGCCCTGCGAGCGGCGGATGCCCCGCACCTTCCGGCCGTGGCGGTGCAGCAGGACCAGGATGTACCCGCTGGAGCCCAGCATCACGCCCACGAACGCAAAGTCGCGCACCGACACGGCCACGCCGTTGATCACGTAGGACAGGTTATCGCGGAAGTCCACGTGGCAGAAGCCCAGGTTGAGCGTGAAGGGCGGGACGGTGCCGTTGCGCGGGGCCACGGAGAAGAAGGGCGCGGCGATGCAGACGGCCATGTTGAGGAGCCACAGCGCGGCGGAGACGGGCAGCAGCAGCCGCGGGAGCCGGGCCTTGAGGCGGGTCAGCCGCGGGCCGCCCGCCGGGCACACACTCACCGCCTGGAACACGCTCAGCATGCAGGTGATGCAGACGGACAGCGCGCGGGCGATGCGGTACAGGTAGATGACCGCCTTGCAGCCGCCGTCGTCCAGCAGGTCCCTCACCCCGAACACGGTCAGCGTCTGCGGCACGCCGCGGGTCAGCAACAGCAGCAGGTCCGCCAGGGCCAGGTGGCACAGGATGGCGTCCGCGGGCAGCAGCCGCCCCTCGCTGTGCAGGATGTGTGCGTACGCCAGCAGGACCAGCGCGTTGGCCAGGATGCCCAGGCCCGCCTGAAGCAGGAACGCCACGCCTTTGATGGTCACACACAGGTCCATCGCGCCGCTCAGAGTCAGGCGGGCGAGCGGGCGGCTCCAGATAAAGCCTCTTCTGCACCCGCGGGAGCGCTCAGGCGGAAACACACGCGTGTCCAGCTGAGGCGTGTCCTCTCCAGAGATCACATACAAATACACTTCACAGCAAAGCCACGGCGAGCTCATCTTTCCAGTGTTTTTGCACATTACGATTATTATGACACCAACATTTAACACACCTAGCCTATCTGATGTAAACGTGACCACTGAACCAGCCATAAGAGATTGAGAGTTACACATCATCTGAAGATGCATTAATAATATCTCCACTGATGTGTGGACAATATCTGAAAATCTGGAATCTGAGGGGGCAAAAACATCTAAATATGGAGAAAGTCTCCTTTAAAGTTGTCCAGATGAAGTCCTTAGCACACATATCACTACTAATAATACATTTATGATATTAACTTTACCAAATATCTTCATGGAACATGATCTTAATATCCTGATGATTTGTGGCATAAATTATTATTAGTGTGTTTGTCTTGTTTCCTGTCTGATTAGACTGATTCCAGATGATTTTACTAGATGAGAAAAGGACAGAAGATATTTTGGTACATTAGTTAATGTATTAACTAACATGAACTAACCATGAGCAGTACATTTGTTAACTGTATTTGTTCATCTTTGTTAACGTTAGTTAATATAAATACAGCTGTTCATGTTAGTTCACAGTTCATTAACTAATGTTAACAAGATTTTAATAATGCATTACTAAATGTTGAAATTACCATTAACAAAGATTAATAAATGCTTTATAAGTGCAGTTCATTATTAGTTAATGTTAACTAATGTAGTTAACTAATGTTAACTAATGACCATTATTCTAACCGATATTACCGATATTTCTTCTTGTTTTCTGGGGAAATAAAATCAAAATGAACTGAGTTTTTGCTTAAAACAAGCAGAAGCATCTGTGAATGGGGTCAGAAAAATCATCTGGCCCCCCAGAAAACAAGAAAAATATCTTATGTAAATGTACATGTGTAGTAAAATCTTTTATAATTGATTAATTTTTCAATATTTGGGCTGTAAACGAGTCGATCATACAGTGAGGGGTTATTAATGGAGCACATTTCACACACAGAAGCGGAGTTCAAATCTTCATAAGAGAGAAGAATCAGCCCTAGTGGAAGAGAACGGAGGATCATGAGTATACTTCTCAAGCATTAGTCAGGGAACTGTGTTTAAACTACTCTTGGTGTGTTTTTCTCCATGTGTTGGGGATTAAGTGTGTGTCCGCTTGCGAGCGCGTGTGTGTTCTGGAGAGCAGCTGTCCTTTGATGGAGAGTCCTCAGGGGAGAATTAGACAACATTAAGATCATTAGAGCTGTAATGAGGAGCGCTGGGACCAGCAGGCCCGGGCCTGTCTGTTTTCTTCCCATGATTCCCTCTGGAGAGACGTGTTTACGCTTGAACGCACACGCGTGTTTAACCTCGGAGGGTCGATCAGGAGTCGTGTCATGTGTTTTCTCTGCATGCTGTCGTCTCGGCTCTGCTCAGATCAGATCAGTTATATTAGTATTGATCTGATCCGCAGGAAACACAGCAACGACCCGCTCACACACACAGAGAAGAGCACAGACGCAATAATACATGCCAGAGAAATAAAGGAACAGAAGCGGCTCTCAGACAGCACACGAGGACTGAACTGAGCTCTCACACTTCAACAGAACAACACACACAACAGGCTGTCAAAATGTCCATTTTGGTGAATATTCTCATAAACTAAGTTGATTATGTGGAGAATACAGTGATATAAGCGGTGTCATTGGGCCCCGGGGCCATACCTGTACACAAAGCAGCTGCGCAAGCACCACTTCCTGTTTCCGCTCGTAACGGAGAGGAGAAGGGCCGCAGTGTTCACGTGTTCAAACAGCCGGTCAGATCAGTGTATTCACTTCAGTGTTTATCAAACCACTGCAAATATTCAAAGACCCTCTTAAATACTGCTCAGACGTGCTTCACACTTATAAAGTTCTTTGCATTTTAATCTGACTAAAACAAGCCAGCTCAGAACAGGATTTATTCTCTATTATTATAATTATTATTAATATACTAGTCTCTTTTGTGATTTTAATAACCCATTGGCAGGTGTTTTTGCTTTATTTAAGCATTAATGCACTAAATGTTGATACATTTATCGTTAAAATCTTCAAAAAATTTAAAAGTTTGCATTAGTAAAGATATCTTCATATTATATCTTGAAAGATAGATATATTAAGACAATTTGGTCAACTTTTATGGGATATGTGTGTTGGGGTGGGTTAGGCTCCTGTTGGAAACCTGCTTCAGGCCGGCCCTGGGAGAATATGGGATGTGTTTCCGTGACTTCGAGAAGAGCTTTGTAACTTTTATACAAGCGTTGGAATGATTTTATTGCAGTGTAAATAGGCCTAATTGTCTGACTCGATGCGTCACTGACAAAGTATTTTAAAACGGAAATGTGCAAATCTCTTCCTTCAAGTTGTACCCTTCAAATACTGCTATCTTTCATAATTCACACAACATCAGCACCTGCACAGTGAGCTCTTACCATCCTTCTGCTGAAAATCTTCATCACATGAGATCTCAGTTTAGTTTAAAGAGGAATATTTAACCCTTGCTGTCACAGGGAGAGTCAAGTCTCTTCATTTCTAAGCGCTTCACAACACAGATTGCTTCAGAGCAGCTTTACAGGGATAACAGGACATTCATTCTGTTTTAGAAGAGAAGATAAGTTAGTTTTTGATTGATTGTTTTCTGTTCAGCTAAAACAGAAAACCCCAATGCGTTCGGACGGCCATCCGTATGGCTACAGCTTCTGGTGACCCGAGAACGAAACCATAGGTTTGAAACTATACCATCATCACCCCTGCGCAAACCCCAGAACAGGTGAAGTATGGAGAATAATGTAATCTAAATTCACATCATTTTTGTAATGACTTTTTGTCATTTCAGTGGATATCGCCATTAATGAATTTGTAAATGTGTATCAAAATGAGAACAGAGTTTAAATCTGACTCCTGGTCTTTATTAAAGTTCTTCAGCACAAAAACTGTATTTATACATCTTTCATGGAACGTTTTTAACTGTAACGTTCACATAACCAAGAAAAAGCATTTTTACACACAGAGATGAAGGGTGTCAGAACTGTACCTTTACAACAGCTTGTCAAGTCAACTTTATTTATATAGCGCTTTTAACAATGCAGATTGTTTCAGTGTTAAACAGGAAAATAATGCAGCATAATTTTATTCAGCTGTATAGCCATTCTGGAGAAAACGCTGATGTCATCAGTTCATTTCAGTTATCATACAGTGACAGTGTGGGCTTTAGATCAGTAATTAAGTTTATATGGTTAATTTAGTTTAATAATTAGATTTATTTGGATATTTAGTGGAAAAATTGTGTCACTGGGACAGTCCCCTCACAAGGACATCTTTTGAAGGTTCATAGTAGTGCCCTAAGGTGTGTATTTGTACTCTAAGGTACGACTATGAACCTTTTAGGAGTAGAAAGATGTCCGTTTAAGGGGACTGTCCCAGTGAAGAGCTGTTGTAAAGGTACCCTTTATCTCTGTGTGTATAAGATGTTTGTAGCGCTTGTGTGCGCTGAAGCGACTGTGACAGAATCACTCGACTGCACATCATCGCTATAATTGAGCTGAAGTCACTGGACCCGAGTGTCCCCGCGGCTCCAGCTATAAAGCGGAGCGGCATCTGTGGAGCTCTCAGAAGAAGAGGTTTGAGATGGACGCGGATGCTCGGACGCGCGGACTGCTCTTCCTGTCCCTCGCCGTGGTGGGCGTCCCGGGGAACGTGGCCGTCATCTGTGCCTTCCTCTCGCTGGCGTACCGCGAGGGCCGGCTCTCGCCCACGGATGCCATTGTTCTGCACCTGGCGTCCGTGAACCTGGCGGTGGTGGGCGTGCGCTGCCTGCTGGAGGCCCTGGCCAGCCTCGCCGTCTACAGCGTGTTCCAGGACAGCGGCTGCAAGGCGGTCATCTTCCTCTACCGCACGTCCCGCTCTCTGTCCATCTGGCTGACCTGCGTGCTGAGCGCGTTCCAGAGCCTGAGCGTGGCTCCGCCGGGGTCCCGCTGGGCCGGGGTCCGTGCGCTGCTCGGCCGGCACCTGGGCCTGGTGTTCCTGGCGCTGTGGCTGATCAACACCTCCATGAGCGTGGCCCCGCTGATGTTCGCCGTCGGGGCCCGCAACGACTCCAAACTCTCGCAGAACGCCATCAACGTGGAGTTCTGCTTCCTCAGCTTCCCGACCCGGCTGTCGCGGGATGCCAACGGCGCGGCCCAGGTGGGCAGAGACGCGGTGCCCATGGCCCTGATGGCGTTGGCCAGCCTGGTGCTCCTGCTGTTCCTGCTCCGCCACGGCCGGCGGGCGAAGGCCAGACCCGGGCCCTCAGCGGAGCGGCGCGCGGCCCTCACCGTGGTCACGCTGGTCTCGCTCTACCTGCTGTTCTACGGGGTGGACAACGGGCTGTGGGTCTACACGCTGGCCGCTCCTCAGACGCTGGGCTCCTCGCTGGTCTCAGACCTCAGGATCTTCTTCTCCTCGCTCTACGCCGCCGTCAGTCCCGTCGTCATCATCCTCTCTAACAAGAGAGTGGGCCAGAGAGCCAGAGACGCCCTCGGACGCTGCTTCACTGCGATGAACGGTCACGGACAGAAAAACGACAAAACATGATGGACGTAAGATGCGCCAGGTCTTTAATAATGTTGGGACACGGGTTCTGTTACTGAAGTCTGTCCAGAGAAACTTTGACTGTTGACTTGACAAAGCCTCACTAAATACTGTGAAGCTGCTTTGAGACAATAGGCATTGCATAAAGGGCTAAATAAAGGAGACTTGACAAAGCCTTGTTTGAATATTTTATAGATAGATAGATAGATATTTTTGTAACACAGACTTTGTATTCACACCGTGATGTTTTTGTAACACTGTTGAATAACATCTGTTCCCAGACGCTTTTCTCCATGTGTCGTGTTCCTCATTCCACTGAAATCTGATCTGTTCCCACAGACTCCGGTGGAATGAAGGGCACAATGCATGGATGATCCGGCGGGAGGAGCTCCAGAGATCTAGAAAAACACAAAGAGTGGGAATTAATAAAGACTGAATTCATCAGAATTCTTCTGAAGTGTGAATGTGAGGATCAGAAGCGTCTCCTGTGCACGAACACAGACACACAAGCAAACACGCCCTCACATGCACACACACACACACACACACACACTCACATACACACTCACGCACACACATACGAGCAAACACTCACGCACACACACACAAGCAAACACGCCCTCACACACACACACACACACACTCACATACACACTCACGCACACACATACGAGCAAACACACACACACACACACACACACACACAACACAGACACACACACACACAAACACACACACACACACACACACACACACACACACACACACACACATATATGAGCAAACACGCACACACACACACACACACACATACACACGAGCAAACACATACTCACACGCAAACACACACACACACACACACACACACACACACACACACACACACACGCATACACACTCACAAACACACACACACACACACACACACACACCCAGTACATGAAACAAATGTTGACTGAAATAAAATGTAAAAAAAACTTAACTACAACTAAAATAAATAAATAAATGTATTTTAACAAATGACTAAAGCTTTAACTAAAATGAAAACAGCAAACATAAAAATCTAAACAAATTAAAAATATGATTTAAACTATGACAGTATTGCGATGATACTGGTGAAATAACTCACGAGTGTCTGTGAAGACTCGCACCTTTCAACTGATGGTTCAAAGTCAAACTGTAAAACACACACACACACACACACACACACACACACACACACACACACACACACACACACACACACACACACACACACACACACACACACACACACACAGATGAGGAAATGGCACTGAAGCTGGGCAAACATCTGCTGATCCCCGTCAGAGAGAAGGAAAGCTCATCCGTTACAGAAAGAGGAAGAAGGAAGCGCTGAGATGAGCTCCAGTCTGAGCACTGATACCTGTCCTAGGTGCTCACATCAGACAAGCCCCGCCCCCTCACAGGCACGGCCCCGCCCATCAGAGATCCTGAGGCTGGAGGTGAAGGATCCAGGACAAGCCCCGCCCCCTCACAGGTGCGGCCCCGCCCATCACAAGTCCTGAAACAGTTTACAAAGATAAATTACAGTTTTTCTTGATTGTTTACACATTTTCTGAAAGCATGCCTCATACTCTCAGAACGCTACACACAAATACAAAAAACACACACAATGGGCAAAACCCCTCAATTCTCCTGCAAACTGCAACTTTACATTTAAAACAATGTTATTTCTTCTCAAAATGGTATTTTGTTTTCAAATGACTCACACAAACCATCATATAAATAGACATTTATAAGAGCCAGTGTAACCCTGATGTGCACAATGGAAAACACTTCTTCTCCATTCATCAGAATGACTTTTTGGTTCAGTGTTACTCTGACTACAGACAGTACATACATCAGTGTGTTGTAAAATATTTGAGAATACTGTTTCTAACACACAAATACATGGTAACAAATATATTTTATTTTTCCCACAAAAATAATGTACACAGTGTACATCCCAACCAACACAGAGTTGCACATACAGTGGTCTACATACAAAACAACAGAAGAATTTACTGTACAGTTACAGTAACAAAAATAAATCTAAACTATGCTGCATCCTCTCCTCAGTTTCTCACCTGTTGCTCTTATGCTAAAGCTCTGTTTGCTGATGGTAAAACTGTGTGACAGCCCATGTCAAGAGTCAGTGTGTGTGTTTGAATGGCAGTGTGTTCCTTGTGAAAACAATTTTCTGCATGAAAACTGTGCCAAATGCAGAGAATTGTGTGTAGTGTTTTTGAAAGAAGTGTGTTTTAGAACTGCAATGTGAGTGTAAAGCAGGAATTGTGCTTGTAGTTTAGCAGAACTGGTTCAGCGGGGCATGAGTTACATGTTGTGGTCATTGAGTCTCATGTACCAGTATTTGTGTGTAAACAATTGAGAAAAACTGTAATTGACGACTGTGGACATTGTCTTTTAAAGAATATCTGAAAGCCTTTGGTTCAGGCAGCATCTGTTTAAACACATCATGTGTCAGTGGCTTGAGAACATGAGCTCCTGTCTGGACTCGCTTCAGGAATGTGTTCAGGATCATCTCCTTCATCAAGATAAAACATCCAGACTAAACGATTATCATGTGATTTAACTGGACTTCTTTTTTAAAAATGATATTCTATATCAGTAAAAAAGATACTGGCCCCTCCACGAGTGCCCAAACCTCCATCTCACATGTGCTCATGATGACTGGCCTCTGTCTGGCTGGGCGTCCGGCCACTGGGACTGACCCTCTCCAACAGCCGCTGGAACTGACCCTCTCCAACAGCCGCTGGGACTGACCCTCTCCATCAGCCGCTGGAACTGACCCTCTCCATCAGCCGCTGGAACTGACCCTCTCCATCAGCCGCTGGGACTAACCCTCTCCATCAGCCGCTGGAACTGACCCTCTCCATCAGCCGCTGGAACTGACCCTCTCCATCAGCCGCTGGGACTGACCCTCTCCATCAGCCGCTGGAACTGACCCTCTCCATCAGCCGCTGGAACTGACCCTCTCCATCAGCCGCTGGGACTGACCCTCTCCATCAGCCGCTGGAACTGACCCTCTCCATCAGCCGCTGGAACTGACCCTCTCAATCAGCCGCTGGGACTAACCCTCTCCATCAGCCGCTGGGACTGACCCTCTCCATCAGCCGCTGGGACTGACCCTCTCCATCAGCCGCTGGAACTGACCCTCTCAATCAGCCGCTGGAACTGACCCTCTCCATCAGCCGCTGGGACTGACCCTCTCCATCAGCCATGACTGACCCTCTCAATCAGCCGCTGGAACTGACCCTCTCCATCAGCCATGACTGACCCTCTCCATCAGCCGCTGGAACTGACCCTCTCCATCAGCCGCTGGAACTGACCCTCTCCATCAGCCGCTGGAACTGACCCTCTCAATCAGCCGCTGGAACTGACCCTCTCCATCAGCCGCTGGGACTGACCCTCTCAATCAGCCTCTGGGACTAACCCTCTCCATCAGCCGCTGGAACTGACCCTCTCCATCAGCCGCTGGAACTGACCCTCTCAATCAGCCGCTGGGACTAACCCTCTCCATCAGCCGCTGGGACTGACCCTCTCCATCAGCCGCTGGGACTGACCCTCTCCATCAGCCGCTGGGACTGACCCTCTCCATCAGCCGCTGGAACTGACCCTCTCAATCAGCCGCTGGGACTAACCCTCTCCATCAGCCGCTGGAACTGACCCTCTCCATCAGCCGCTGGAACTGACCCTCTCCATCAGCCACTGGGACTGACCCTCTCCATCAGCCGCTGGGACTGACCCTCTCCATCAGCCGCTGGGACTAACCCTCTCCATCAGCCGCTGGGACTAACCCTCTCCATCAGCCGCTGGGACTGACCCTCTTCCATCAGCCGCTGGGACTGACCCTCTCCATCAGCCGCTGGGTCTGATCCTCTCCATCAGCCACTGGGACTGACCCTCTCCATCAGCCGCTGGGACTGACCCTCTTCCATCAGCCGCTGGGACTGACCCTCTCCATCAGCCGCTGGGACTGATCCTCTCCATCAGCCACTGGGACTGACCCTCTCCATCAGCCGCTGGGACTGACCCTCTCCATCAGCCGCTGGGACTGACCCTCTCCATCAGCCGCTGGGACTAACCCTCTCCATCAGCCGCTGGGACTAACCCTCTCCATCAGCCGCTGGAACTGACCCTCTCCATCAGCCGCTGGAACTGACCCTCTCCATCAGCCGCTGGAACTGACCCTCTCAATCAGCCGCTGGAACTGACCCTCTCCATCAGCCGCTGGGACTGACCCTCTCAATCAGCCTCTGGGACTAACCCTCTCCATCAGCCGCTGGAACTGACCCTCTCCATCAGCCGCTGGAACTGACCCTCTCAATCAGCCGCTGGGACTAACCCTCTCCATCAGCCGCTGGGACTGACCCTCTCCATCAGCCGCTGGGACTGACCCTCTCAATCAGCCGCTGGGACTGACCCTCTCCATCAGCCGCTGGGACTGACCCTCTCCATCAGCCGCTGGAACTGACCCTCTCAATCAGCCGCTGGGACTAACCCTCTCCATCAGCCGCTGGAACTGACCCTCTCCATCAGCCGCTGGAACTGACCCTCTCCATCAGCCACTGGGACTGACCCTCTCCATCAGCCGCTGGGACTGACCCTCTCCATCAGCCGCTGGGACTAACCCTCTCCATCAGCCGCTGGGACTAACCCTCTCCATCAGCCGCTGGGACTGACCCTCTTCCATCAGCCGCTGGGACTGACCCTCTCCATCAGCCGCTGGGACTGATCCTCTCCATCAGCCACTGGGACTGACCCTCTCCATCAGCCGCTGGGACTGACCCTCTTCCATCAGCCGCTGGGACTGACCCTCTCCATCAGCCGCTGGGACTGATCCTCTCCATCAGCCACTGGGACTGACCCTCTCCATCAGCCGCTGGGACTGACCCTCTCCATCAGCCGCTGGGACTGACCCTCTCCATCAGCCGCTGGAACTGACCCTCTCCATCAGCCGCTGGCACTAACCCTCTCCATCAGCCGCTGGAACTGACCCTCTCAATCAGCCGCTGGGACTAACCCTCTCCATCAGCCGCTGGGACTGACCCTCTCCATCAGCCGCTGGGACTGACCCTCTCAATCAGCCGCTGGGACTGACACTCTCCATCAGCCGCTGGGACTGACCCTCTCCATCAGCCGCTGGAACTGACCCTCTCAATCAGCCGCTGGGACTAACCCTCTCCATCAGCCGCTGGAACTGACCCTCTCCATCAGCCGCTGGAACTGACCCTCTCCATCAGCCACTGGGACTGACCCTCTCCATCAGCCGCTGGGACTGACCCTCTCCATCAGCCGCTGGGACTAACCCTCTCCATCAGCCGCTGGGACTAACCCTCTCCATCAGCCGCTGGGACTGACCCTCTTCCATCAGCCGCTGGGACTGACCCTCTCCATCAGCCGCTGGGACTGATCCTCTCCATCAGCCACTGGGACTGACCCTCTCCATCAGCCGCTGGGACTGACCCTCTTCCATCAGCCGCTGGGACTGACCCTCTCCATCAGCCGCTGGGACTGATCCTCTCCATCAGCCACTGGGACTGACCCTCTCCATCAGCCGCTGGGACTGACCCTCTCCATCAGCCGCTGGGACTAACCCTCTCCATCAGCCGCTGGGACTAACCCTCTCCATCAGCCGCTGGGACTGACCCTCTTCCATCAGCCGCTGGGACTGACCCTCTCCATCAGCCGCTGGGACTGATCCTCTCCATCAGCCACTGGGACTGACCCTCTCCATCAGCCGCTGGGACTGACCCTCTTCCATCAGCCGCTGGGACTGACCCTCTCCATCAGCCGCTGGGACTGATCCTCTCCATCAGCCACTGGGACTGACCCTCTCCATCAGCCGCTGGGACTGACCCTCTCCATCAGCCGCTGGGACTGACCCTCTCCATCAGCCGCTGGGACTAACCCTCTCCATCAGCCGCTGGGACTAACCCTCTCCATCAGCCGCTGGGACTAACCCTCTCCATCAGCCGCTGGGACTGACCCTCTTCCATCAGCCGCTGGGACTGACCCTCTCCATCAGCCGCTGGGACTGATCCTCTCCATCAGCCACTGGGACTGACCCTCTCCATCAGCCGCTGGGACTGACCCTCTCCATCAGCCGCTGGGACTGACCCTCTCCATCAGCCGCTGGGACTGACCCTCTCCATCAGCCGCTGGGACTGACCCTCTCCATCAGCCGCTGGGACTGACCCTCTCCATCAGCCGCTGGAACTGATCCTCTCCATCAGCCGCTGGGACTGACCCTCTCCATCAGCCGCTGGGACTGACCCTCTCCATCAGCCGCTGGAACTGACCCTCTCCATCAGCCGCTGGAACTGACCCTCTCAATCAGCCGCTGGGACTGATCCTCTCCATCAGCTGCTGGAACTGACCCTCTCCATCAGCCGCTGGGACTGACCCTCTCCATCAGCCGCTGGGACTGACCCTCTCCATCAGCCGCTGGGACTGACCCTCTCCATCAGCCGCTGGGACTGACCCTCTCCATCAGCCGCTGGGACTGACCCTCTCCATCAGCCACTGGGACTGACCCTCTCCATCAGCCGCTGGAACTGACCCTCTCCATCAGCCGCTGGGACTGACCCTCTCCATCAGCCGCTGGGACTGACCCTCTCCATCAGCCGCTGGAACTGACCATCTCCATCAGCCGCTGGGACTGATCCTCTCCATCAGCCGCTGGGACTGACCCTCTCCATCAGCCGCTGGGACTGATCCTCTCCATCAGCCGCTGGGACTGACCCTCTCCATCAGCCGCTGGGACTAACCCTCTCCATCAGCCGCTGGGACTAACCCTCTCCATCAGCCGCTGGGACTGATCCTCTCCATCAGCCGCTGGGACTGACCCTCTCCATCAGCCCCTGGGACTGACCCTCTCCATCAGCCGCTGGGACTGACCCTCTCCATCAGCCGCTGGGACTGACCCTCTCCATCAGCCGCTGGGACTGACCCTCTCCATCAGACGCTGGGACTGACCCTCTCCATCAGACGCTGGAACTGACCCTCTCCATCAGCCGCTGGGACTGACCCTCTCCATCAGCCGCTGGGACTGACCCTCTCCATCAGCCGTGACTGACCCTCTCCATCAGACGCTGGAACTGACCCTCTCCATCAGCCACTGGGACTGACCCTCTCCATCAGCCACTGGGACTGACCCTCTCCATCAGCCGCTGGGACTGACCCTCTCCATCAGCCGCTGGGACTGATCCTCTCCATCAGCCGTGACTGACCCTCTCCATCAGCCACTGGGACTGACTCTCTCCATCAGCCGTGACTGACCCTCTCCATCAGCCACTGGGACTGACCTTCTCCATCAGCCGCTGGAACTGACCCTCTCCATCAGCCGCTGGGACTAACCCTCTCCATCAGCCGCTGGAACTGACCCTCTCAATCAGCCGCTGGGACTGACCCTCTCCATCAGCCGTGATGAACTGACCCTCTCCATCAGCCGCTGGGACTAACCCTCTCCATCAGCCGCTGGGACTAACCCTCTCCATCAGCCGCTGGGACTAACCCTCTCCATCAGCCGCTGGGACTGACCCTCTCCATCAGCCGCTGGAACTGACCCTCTCCATCAGCCGCTGGGACTGATCCTCTCCATCAGCCACTGGGACTGACCCTCTCCATCAGCCGCTGGGACTGACCCTCTCCATCAGCCGCTGGGACTGACCCTCTCCATCAGCCGCTGGGACTGACCCTCTCCATCAGCCGCTGGGACTGACCCTCTCCATCAGCCGCTGGAACTGATCCTCTCCATCAGCTGCTGGGACTGACCCTCTCCATCAGCCGCTGGGACTGACCCTCTCCATCAGCCGCTGGAACTGACCCTCTCCATCAGCCGCTGGCACTAACCCTCTCCATCAGCCGCTGGAACTGACCCTCTCCATCAGCCGCTGGAACTGACCCTCTCAATCAGCCGCTGGGACTGACCCTCTCCATCAGCCGCTGGAACTGACCCTCTCCATCAGCCGCTGGGACTGACCCTCTCCATCAGCCGCTGGGACTGACCCTCTCCATCAGCCGCTGGAACTGACCATCTCCATCAGCCGCTGGGATTAACCCTCTCCATCAGCCGCTGGGACTGATCCTCTCCATCAGCCGCTGGGACTGACCCTCTCCATCAGCCCCTGGGACTGACCCTCTCCATCAGCCCCTGGGACTGATCCTCTCCATCAGCCGCTGGGATTAACCCTCTCCATCAGCCGCTGGGACTGATCCTCTCCATCAGCCGCTGGAACTGACCATCTCCATCAGCCGCTGGGATTAACCCTCTCCATCAGCCGCTGGGACTGATCCTCTCCATCAGCCGCTGGGACTGATCCTCTCCATCAGCCGCTGGGACTGACCCTCTCCATCAGCCCCTGGGACTGATCCTCTCCATCAGCCGCTGGGATTAACCCTCTCCATCAGCCGCTGGGACTGATCCTCTCCATCAGCCGCTGGAACTGACCCTCTCCATCAGCCGCTGGAACTGACCCTCTCCATCAGCCGCTGGGACTGACCCTCTCCATCAGCCGCTGGAACTGACCCTCTCAATCAGCCGCTGGGACTAACCCTCTCCATCAGCCGCTGGAACTGACCCTCTCCATCAGCCGCTGGAACTGACCCTCTCCATCAGCCACTGGGACTGACCCTCTCCATCAGCCGCTGGGACTGACCCTCTCCATCAGCCGCTGGGACTAACCCTCTCCATCAGCCGCTGGGACTAACCCTCTCCATCAGCCGCTGGGACTGACCCTCTTCCATCAGCCGCTGGGACTGACCCTCTCCATCAGCCGCTGGGACTGATCCTCTCCATCAGCCACTGGGACTGACCCTCTCCATCAGCCGCTGGGACTGACCCTCTTCCATCAGCCGCTGGGACTGACCCTCTCCATCAGCCGCTGGGACTGATCCTCTCCATCAGCCACTGGGACTGACCCTCTCCATCAGCCGCTGGGACTGACCCTCTCCATCAGCCGCTGGGACTAACCCTCTCCATCAGCCGCTGGGACTAACCCTCTCCATCAGCCGCTGGGACTGACCCTCTTCCATCAGCCGCTGGGACTGACCCTCTCCATCAGCCGCTGGGACTGATCCTCTCCATCAGCCACTGGGACTGACCCTCTCCATCAGCCGCTGGGACTGACCCTCTTCCATCAGCCGCTGGGACTGACCCTCTCCATCAGCCGCTGGGACTGATCCTCTCCATCAGCCACTGGGACTGACCCTCTCCATCAGCCGCTGGGACTGACCCTCTCCATCAGCCGCTGGGACTGACCCTCTCCATCAGCCGCTGGGACTAACCCTCTCCATCAGCCGCTGGGACTAACCCTCTCCATCAGCCGCTGGGACTAACCCTCTCCATCAGCCGCTGGGACTGACCCTCTTCCATCAGCCGCTGGGACTGACCCTCTCCATCAGCCGCTGGGACTGATCCTCTCCATCAGCCACTGGGACTGACCCTCTCCATCAGCCGCTGGGACTGACCCTCTCCATCAGCCGCTGGGACTGACCCTCTCCATCAGCCGCTGGGACTGACCCTCTCCATCAGCCGCTGGGACTGACCCTCTCCATCAGCCGCTGGGACTGACCCTCTCCATCAGCCGCTGGAACTGATCCTCTCCATCAGCCGCTGGGACTGACCCTCTCCATCAGCCGCTGGGACTGACCCTCTCCATCAGCCGCTGGAACTGACCCTCTCCATCAGCCGCTGGAACTGACCCTCTCAATCAGCCGCTGGGACTGATCCTCTCCATCAGCTGCTGGAACTGACCCTCTCCATCAGCCGCTGGGACTGACCCTCTCCATCAGCCGCTGGGACTGACCCTCTCCATCAGCCGCTGGGACTGACCCTCTCCATCAGCCGCTGGGACTGACCCTCTCCATCAGCCGCTGGGACTGACCCTCTCCATCAGCCACTGGGACTGACCCTCTCCATCAGCCGCTGGAACTGACCCTCTCCATCAGCCGCTGGGACTGACCCTCTCCATCAGCCGCTGGGACTGACCCTCTCCATCAGCCGCTGGAACTGACCATCTCCATCAGCCGCTGGGACTGATCCTCTCCATCAGCCGCTGGGACTGACCCTCTCCATCAGCCGCTGGGACTGATCCTCTCCATCAGCCGCTGGGACTGACCCTCTCCATCAGCCGCTGGGACTAACCCTCTCCATCAGCCGCTGGGACTAACCCTCTCCATCAGCCGCTGGGACTGATCCTCTCCATCAGCCGCTGGGACTGACCCTCTCCATCAGCCCCTGGGACTGACCCTCTCCATCAGCCGCTGGGACTGACCCTCTCCATCAGCCGCTGGGACTGACCCTCTCCATCAGCCGCTGGGACTGACCCTCTCCATCAGACGCTGGGACTGACCCTCTCCATCAGACGCTGGAACTGACCCTCTCCATCAGCCGCTGGGACTGACCCTCTCCATCAGCCGCTGGGACTGACCCTCTCCATCAGCCGTGACTGACCCTCTCCATCAGACGCTGGAACTGACCCTCTCCATCAGCCACTGGGACTGACCCTCTCCATCAGCCACTGGGACTGACCCTCTCCATCAGCCGCTGGGACTGACCCTCTCCATCAGCCGCTGGGACTGATCCTCTCCATCAGCCGTGACTGACCCTCTCCATCAGCCACTGGGACTGACTCTCTCCATCAGCCGTGACTGACCCTCTCCATCAGCCACTGGGACTGACCTTCTCCATCAGCCGCTGGAACTGACCCTCTCCATCAGCCGCTGGGACTAACCCTCTCCATCAGCCGCTGGAACTGACCCTCTCAATCAGCCGCTGGGACTGACCCTCTCCATCAGCCGTGATGAACTGACCCTCTCCATCAGCCGCTGGGACTAACCCTCTCCATCAGCCGCTGGGACTAACCCTCTCCATCAGCCGCTGGGACTAACCCTCTCCATCAGCCGCTGGGACTGACCCTCTCCATCAGCCGCTGGAACTGACCCTCTCCATCAGCCGCTGGGACTGATCCTCTCCATCAGCCACTGGGACTGACCCTCTCCATCAGCCGCTGGGACTGACCCTCTCCATCAGCCGCTGGGACTGACCCTCTCCATCAGCCGCTGGGACTGACCCTCTCCATCAGCCGCTGGGACTGACCCTCTCCATCAGCCGCTGGAACTGATCCTCTCCATCAGCTGCTGGGACTGACCCTCTCCATCAGCCGCTGGGACTGACCCTCTCCATCAGCCGCTGGAACTGACCCTCTCCATCAGCCGCTGGCACTAACCCTCTCCATCAGCCGCTGGAACTGACCCTCTCCATCAGCCGCTGGAACTGACCCTCTCAATCAGCCGCTGGGACTGACCCTCTCCATCAGCCGCTGGAACTGACCCTCTCCATCAGCCGCTGGGACTGACCCTCTCCATCAGCCGCTGGGACTGACCCTCTCCATCAGCCGCTGGAACTGACCATCTCCATCAGCCGCTGGGATTAACCCTCTCCATCAGCCGCTGGGACTGATCCTCTCCATCAGCCGCTGGGACTGACCCTCTCCATCAGCCCCTGGGACTGACCCTCTCCATCAGCCCCTGGGACTGATCCTCTCCATCAGCCGCTGGGATTAACCCTCTCCATCAGCCGCTGGGACTGATCCTCTCCATCAGCCGCTGGAACTGACCATCTCCATCAGCCGCTGGGATTAACCCTCTCCATCAGCCGCTGGGACTGATCCTCTCCATCAGCCGCTGGGACTGATCCTCTCCATCAGCCGCTGGGACTGACCCTCTCCATCAGCCCCTGGGACTGATCCTCTCCATCAGCCGCTGGGATTAACCCTCTCCATCAGCCGCTGGGACTGATCCTCTCCATCAGCCGCTGGAACTGACCCTCTCCATCAGCCGCTGGAACTGACCCTCTCCATCAGCCGCTGGGACTGATCCTCTCCATCAGCCGCTGGGACTGACCCTCTCCATCAGCCGCTGGGATTAACCCTCTCCATCAGCCGCTGGGACTGATCCTCTCCATCAGCCGCTGGGACTGATCCTCTCCATCAGCCGCTGGGACTGACCCTCTCCATCAGCCCCTGGGACTGATCCTCTCCATCAGCCGCTGGGATTAACCCTCTCCATCAGCCGCTGGGACTGATCCTCTCCATCAGCCGCTGGAACTGACCCTCTCCATCAGCCGCTGGAACTGACCCTCTCCATCAGCCGCTGGGACTGACCCTCTCCATCAGCCGCTGGGACTGACCCTCTCCATCAGCCGCTGGAACTGACCATCTCCATCAGCCGCTGGGATTAACCCTCTCCATCAGCCGCTGGGACTGACCCTCTCCATCAGCCGCTGGGACTGACCCTCTCCATCAGCCGCTGGAACTGACCATCTCCATCAGCCGCTGGGATTAACCCTCTCCATCAGCCGCTGGGACTGATCCTCTCCATCAGCCGCTGGGACTGACCCTCTCCATCAGCCGCTGGGACTGACCCTCTCCATCAGCCGCTGGGACTGACCCTCTCCATCAGCCGTGACTGACCCTCTCCATCAGCCACTGGGACTGACCCTCTCCATCAGCCACTGGGACTGATCCTCTCCATCAGCCGTGACTGACCCTCTCCATCAGCCGCTGGGACTGATCCTCTCCATCAGCCGTGACTGACCCTCTCCATCAGCCGTGACTGACCCTCTCCATCAGCCGCTGGGACTGATCCTCTCCATCAGCCGCTGGGACTGACCCTCTCCATCAGCCCCTGGGACTGACCCTCTCCATCAGCCCCTGGGACTGATCCTCTCCATCAGCCGCTGGGATTAACCCTCTCCATCAGCCGCTGGGACTGATCCTCTCCATCAGCCGCTGGAACTGACCATCTCCATCAGCCGCTGGGATTAACCCTCTCCATCAGCCGCTGGGACTGATCCTCTCCATCAGCCGCTGGGACTGATCCTCTCCATCAGCCGCTGGGACTGACCCTCTCCATCAGCCCCTGGGACTGATCCTCTCCATCAGCCGCTGGGATTAACCCTCTCCATCAGCCGCTGGGACTGATCCTCTCCATCAGCCGCTGGAACTGACCCTCTCCATCAGCCGCTGGAACTGACCCTCTCCATCAGCCGCTGGGACTGATCCTCTCCATCAGCCGCTGGGACTGACCCTCTCCATCAGCCGCTGGGATTAACCCTCTCCATCAGCCGCTGGGACTGATCCTCTCCATCAGCCGCTGGGACTGATCCTCTCCATCAGCCGCTGGGACTGACCCTCTCCATCAGCCCCTGGGACTGATCCTCTCCATCAGCCGCTGGGATTAACCCTCTCCATCAGCCGCTGGGACTGATCCTCTCCATCAGCCGCTGGAACTGACCCTCTCCATCAGCCGCTGGAACTGACCCTCTCCATCAGCCGCTGGGACTGACCCTCTCCATCAGCCGCTGGGACTGACCCTCTCCATCAGCCGCTGGAACTGACCATCTCCATCAGCCGCTGGGATTAACCCTCTCCATCAGCCGCTGGGACTGACCCTCTCCATCAGCCGCTGGGACTGACCCTCTCCATCAGCCGCTGGAACTGACCATCTCCATCAGCCGCTGGGATTAACCCTCTCCATCAGCCGCTGGGACTGATCCTCTCCATCAGCCGCTGGGACTGACCCTCTCCATCAGCCGCTGGGACTGACCCTCTCCATCAGCCGCTGGGACTGACCCTCTCCATCAGCCGTGACTGACCCTCTCCATCAGCCACTGGGACTGACCCTCTCCATCAGCCACTGGGACTGATCCTCTCCATCAGCCGTGACTGACCCTCTCCATCAGCCGCTGGGACTGATCCTCTCCATCAGCCGTGACTGACCCTCTCCATCAGCCGTGACTGACCCTCTCCATCAGCCGCTGGGACTGATCCTCTCCATCAGCCGTGACTGATCCTCTCCATCAGCCGCTGGGACTGACCCTCTCCATCAGCCGTGACTGACCCTCTCCATCAGCCGTGACTGACCCTCTCCATCAGCCACTGGGACTGACCCTCTCCATCAGCCACTGGGACTGACCCTCTCCATCAGCCGCTGGGACTGACCCTCTCCATCAGCCACTGGGACTGACCCTCTCCATCAGCCGCTGGGACTAACCCTCTCCATCAGCCGCTGGGACTGATCCTCTCCATCAGCCGCTGGGACTGACCCTCTCCATCAGCCCCTGGGACTGACCCTCTCCATCAGCCGCTGGGACTGACCCTCTCCATCAGCCGCTGGGACTGACCCTCTCCATCAGCCGCTGGGACTGACCCTCTCCATCAGCCGCTGGGACTGACCCTCTCCATCAGACGCTGGGACTGACCCTCTCCATCAGACGCTGGAACTGACCCTCTCCATCAGCCGCTGGGACTGACCCTCTCCATCAGCCACTGGGACTGACCCTCTCCATCAGCCGTGACTGACCCTCGCCATCAGCCACTGGGACTGACCCTCTCCATCAGCCGCTGGGACTAACCCTCTCCATCAGCCGCTGGGACTGACCCTCTCCATCAGACGCTGGAACTGACCCTCTCCATCAGCCACTGGGACTGACCCTCTCCATCAGCCACTGGGACTGACCCTCTCCATCAGCCGCTGGGACTGACCCTCTCCATCAGCCGCTGGGACTGACCCTCTCCATCAGCCGCTGGGACTGATCCTCTCCATCAGCCGTGACTGACCCTCTCCATCAGCCACTGGGACTGACTCTCTCCATCAGCCGTGACTGACCCTCTCCATCAGCCGCTGGGACTGACCCTCTCCATCAGCCGTGACTGACCCTCTCCATCAGCCACTGGGACTGACCCTCTCCATCAGCCGTGACTGACCCTCTCCATCAGCCACTGGGACTGACCCTCTCCATCAGCCGTGACTGACCCTCTCCATCAGCCGCTGGGACTGATCCTCTCCATCAGCCGTGACTGACCCTCTCCATCAGCCACTGGGACTGACCCTCTCCATCAGCCACTGGGACTGACCCTCTCCATCAGCCGTGACTGACCCTCTCCATCAGCCGCTGGGACTGATCCTCTCCATCAGCCGTGACTGACCCTCTCCATCAGCCGTGACTGACCCTCTCCATCAGCCGCTGGGACTGATCCTCTCCATCAGCCGTGACTGATCCTCTCCATCAGCCGCTGGGACTGACCCTCTCCATCAGCCGTGACTGATCCTCTCCATCAGCCGCTGGGACTGACCCTCTCCATCAGCCGCTGGGACTAACCCTCTCCATCAGCCGTGACTGACCCTCTCCATCAGCCGTGACTGACCCTCTCCATCAGCCGCTGGAACTGACCCTCTCCATCAGCCACTGGGACTGACCCTCTCCATCAGCCGCTGGGACTAACCCTCTCCATCAGCCACTGGGACTGACCCTCTCCATCAGCCGCTGGGACTGACCCTCTCCATCAGCCACTGGGACTGACCCTCTCCATCAGCCGTGACTGACCCTCTCCATCAGCCGCTGGGACTGACCCTCTCCATCAGCCGTGACTGACCCTCTCCATCAGCCGCTGGGACTGACCCTCTCCATCAGCCGTGACTGACCCTCTCCATCAGCCGTGACTGACCCTCTCCATCAGCCGCTGGAACTGACCCTCTCCATCAGCCACTGGGACTGACCCTCTCCATCAGCCACTGGGACTGACCCTCTCCATCAGCCACTGGGACTGACCCTCTCCATCAGCCACTGGGACTGACCCTCTCCATCAGCCGTGACTGACCCTCTCCATCAGCCGCTGGGACTGACCCTCTCCATCAGCCGCTGGGATTGACCAAGATGGCGGCGCGAGTAGATCGCGAGGCTCTGGTTCTCTCCAGATTCTGCAATTTTGCGGTATTTTTCCTGTTCTTCTCGGGTCTGTTCGCACAGAACAGTTGTGCCTTTACATCGTACACCCGCGCTGAGCTTTTGGATATTGGTTTGCGAATTTCCGACAGTTTTATGGACAATCTACAACTCCTTCCTGAGATCGCTAAGACACCGGTGACTCTGCACTCTACCCGGCCGGGCGGAAGTGCACGCAGACGGCGGCGTGATCGTAAACAAAGGCGGGGGAGACGTGGAGGAACGCGTGCTAAGCTAACGCTTACTCCTCATCGGCTCTCTTTACCCAGCATTTTCCTTGCCAATGTACGGTCGCTAGTGAACAAAATGGAGGAGATTCGACTCAGCATCACACACAGTAAGAAACTTTTGAACTGTAACGTCCTAATATTCACGGAAACCTGGTTAAACAGCGGAATACCGGACACCGCTATCGAGCTAGCGGGACGCCACACACTCCGGGCGGATAGAACATTAGATGGCTCCGGGAAGAGCAGAGGGGGCGGATTGTGCATTTATATTAACAAAGCTTGGTGCACAAACTCTGCTATTGTTGGGAGTCATTGTTCAGCTAACCTGGAGTTTCTCATGGTTAAATGTAGACCGTTTTATCTACCCCGGGAGTTCACCTCCACCATTATCACAGCAGCCTATATTCCACCCGATGCTGATGCCAAGCTTGCTATGAAAGAACTTCACGCAGCCATCAGTAAACAACAGACTGATCACCCGGAAGCTGCGTTTATTGTTGCAGGTGACTTTAATCACTCAAACTTAAAGTCAGTGCTACCCAAGTTTCACCAGCATGTTTCCTGCCACACCAGAGGAAACAAAACCTTAGACCATGTTTACACAAACATGGCCGGAGCTTACGTTGCGACACCCCTCCCCCACCTGGGACAGTCAGACCACCTTTCTTTGTTCCTCAGCCCCAAATATTCACCCCTCATCAACCGCGTGAAGCCATCAATGAAAACCATCAAGGTGTGGCCTGCGGGGGCAGACTCCACACTCCAGGAAAGGTTTCTAAACACAGACTGGAGTATGTTTGCTTCTCAAGCCACCAGTGGCGCTCACACGGACATTGACTCCTACACCTCCTCAGTATTGGATCATATCAATACCACCATCAACAGTGTTACAACCCAGAAACAGATCACCACATACCCAAATCAGAAGCCTTGGATGAACAGGGAAGTACGACTCCTGTTGAAGTCACGCAACACTGCTTTCAGATCAGGAGATGCACAAGCCTACAGTACGTCCAGGGCAAACCTGAAGAGGGGCATCAAAAAGGCCAAGCACTGCTACAAGCTTAAGATTGAGGGTCACTTTTCGAACTCTGACCCTCGACGCATGTGGCAGGGCATCCAGGCCATCAGTGACTACAAACCCCCCCACTCCACCCCCGCAGCCACTGATGTCAACTTCCTGAATGAGCTAAATTACTTTTATGCTCGTTTTGAAAGAGACAACAGAGAAACTGCCACCAAGCTCAAACCCTCAGCTGACCACCCACCAATCACACTCTCCTCCACAGATGTCTGCAAGGCACTGAGCCGGATCAGCGCGCACAAGGCTGCTGGACCAGACAACATCCCTGGACGTGTGCTCAGGGCATGTGCGGAGCAGCTCGCTGGGGTTTTTACAGACATTTTCAATCTGTCTCTCGCCCAAGCAGCTGTACCATCATGCTTTAAACGCACTTCCATTGTGCCAGTGCCGAAACACTCCAGCCCGAGGTGCCCTAATGACTACCGCCCTGTAGCACTCACACCCATCATTATGAAGTGCTTTGAGCGGCTGGTCCTGGAACACCTAAAAGACTCTATACCATCCACATTGGACTCACACCAGTTTGCCTACCGCAGCAATAGGAGCACAGAGGATGCCGTTTCCATGGCACTGCACTCTGTGCTCACCCATCTGGACCATAAGAACACGTATGCACGCATGCTGTTTGTTGACTTCAGCTCAGCATTCAACACTGTCATCCCATCCAAGTTAATTGCCAAACTTGGAGACCTGGGCATCAACACTTCAATGTGCAACTGGATTTTGGACTTCCTAACTGACAGACCCCAGAATGTTCGATCAGGATCCACCTGCTCCACATCCATCACTCTTAACACTGGTGTACCACAGGGCTGTGTGCTAAGTCCGTTTCTCTACTCGCTCTTCACCTCCGACTGCAAGCCTGTGTATGGAACTAATTCCATCGTCAAGTTTGCGGACGACACTACGGTGATTGGTCTCATCAGCAACAACGATGAGACTGCCTACAGGGAGGAGATCCAGCACCTGGCCACATGGTGCGCTGATAATAACCTGCTCCTCAACACCACCAAAACGAAGGAGCTCATCGTGGACTTCAGGAAGGAGTCAAGAGGCACACACGACACCATCCACATCAATGGAATGGCTGTTGAGCGTGTCTCCAGTTTCAAGTTCCTGGGGACCCACATCTCGGCGGACATGTCGTGGACGACCAACACCTCCAGCCTGGTCAAGAAGGCTCACCAGCGCCTCTTCTTCCTGAGGACACTGAGGAAGAATCAGCTCTCCTCGGCTATCCTGGTGAACTTCTACCGCTGTGCAATAGAAAGCATCCTGACCAACTGTGTGGCAGTGTGGTATGGGAGCTGCTCTGTTGCGGAGCGCAAGGCACTGCAGCGGGTGGTGAAAACTGCCCAGCGCATCACAGGAACTCCACTGCCTGCCATCGAGCACATCCAGAGGAAACGCTGTCTGCATCGAGCTCCAGCATCCTCAAGGACTCCTCTCACCCAGCCCACAGACTGTTTTCTCTCCTGCCCTCCGGCAGGCGTTTCAGGATCCACCGGACCAGGACCAGCAGACTAAAGAACAGTTTTTTCCCCAGAGCTGTCTCTTTACTGAACTCAAACCCCCGTTGATCCACTTCCCTCATAAACTGCGAACTCTCCTACCTCACACCTACATTCACTTTGTTATTTGCACTACCGACTGTTTATTACAGTAACAACTGTTTACTTATGCATTCTGCACCACCATACCATAACTGGATTATGCTCATTTGCACTGCCGACTGTATTTACAGTAACAATGTTTACATTTGCATTTTGCACCGTACTTCTAACTGGAATATGCAACCACTTTCCACTGCACTTTTACACTTTCTTTCGGATAGCTCTGTCCATAATTTATTGTACTAACTTAATCCACTGCTATATTCCTCATATTAGCCTAACATATTATTGTATACCTCTAACTGTAAAATTCTGTTCAAGTAATAACCGTCTGTATATTTATTCATAGTACATAGTCACCTGTAAATTCTGTTTATAGTAATAGCCATCTGTATATTATATTCATAGTACATATTCACCTGTAAATTCTGTTTATAGTAATAGCCATCTGTATATTATATTCTAGTACATATTCACCTGTAAATTCTGTTTATAGTAATAGCCATCTGTATATTTATTCACTGTATATATTCATCTGTAAATTCAGTTCTACTTATAGTAATAACCATCTCTCTACTTATACATATTTATATATATTCAGAACATTTTTATGTCCTGCACTTACGCAACCATTGTATATCCTGCACTTGCTGCTATTGCACTTCTGGTTAGACCTAAACTGCATTTCGTTGCCTTGTACTTGTACTTGTGTAATGACAATAAAGTTGAATCTAATCTAATCTAATCTAATCCATCAGCCACTGGGACTGACCCTCTCCATCAGCCGTGACTGACCCTCTCCATCAGCCGCTGGGACTGACCCTCTCCATCAGCCGTGACTGACCCTCTCCATCAGCCGCTGGGACTGACCCTCTCCATCAGCCGCTGGGACTGACCCTCTCCATCAGCCGCTGGGACTGACCCTCTCCATCAGCCGTGACTGACCCTCTCCATCAGCCGTGACTGACCCTCTCCATCAGCCGCTGGGACTGATCCTCTCCATCAGCCGTGACTGATCCTCTCCATCAGCCGCTGGGACTGACCCTCTCCATCAGCCTTGACTGACCCTCTCCATCAGCCGTGACTGACCCTCTCCATCAGCCGCTGGAACTGACCCTCTCCATCAGCCACTGGGACTGACCCTCTCCATCAGCCACTGGGACTGACCCTCTCCATCAGCCACTGGGACTGACCCTCTCCATCAGCCGCTGGGACTGACCCTCTCCATCAGCCACTGGGACTGACCCTCTCCATCAGCCGTGACTGACCCTCTCCATCAGCCACTGGGACTGACCCTCTCCATCAGCCACTGGGACTGACCCTCTCCATCAGCCGCTGGGACTGATCCTCTCCATCAGCCACTGGGACTGACCCTCTCCATCAGCCACTGGGACTGACCCTCTCCATCAGCCGCTGGAACTGACCCTCTCCATCAGCCCCTGGGACTGACCCTCTCCATCAGCCGCTGGGACTGACCCTCTCCATCAGCCGCTGGGACTGACCCTCTCCATCAGCCGCTGGGACTGACCCTCTCCATCAGCCGCTGGGACTGACCCTCTCCATCAGCCGCTGGGACTGACCCTCTCCATCAGCCGCTGGGACTGACCCTCTCCATCAGACGCTGGAACTGACCCTCTCCATCAGCCGCTGGGACTGACCCTCTCCATCAGCCGCTGGGACTGACCCTCTCCATCAGCCGCTGGGACTGACCCTCTCCATCAGCCGTGACTGACCCTCTCCATCAGACGCTGGAACTGACCCTCTCCATCAGCCACTGGGACTGACCCTCTCCATCAGCCACTGGGACTGACCCTCTCCATCAGCCGCTGGGACTGACCCTCTCCATCAGCCGCTGGGACTGACCCTCTCCATCAGCCACTGGGACTGACTCTCTCCATCAGCCGTGACTGACCCTCTCCATCAGCCGCTGGGACTGACCCTCTCCATCAGCCGTGACTGACCCTCTCCATCAGCCACTGGGACTGACCCTCTCCATCAGCCACTGGGACTGACCCTCTCCATCAGCCGTGACTGACCCTCTCCATCAGCCGCTGGGACTGACCCTCTCCATCAGCCACTGGGACTGACTCTCTCCATCAGCCGTGACTGACCCTCTCCATCAGCCGCTGGGACTGATCCTCTCCATCAGCCGTGACTGACCCTCTCCATCAGCCACTGGGACTGACCCTCTCCATCAGCCACTGGGACTGACCCTCTCCATCAGCCGTGACTGACCCTCTCCATCAGCCGCTGGGACTGATCCTCTCCATCAGCCGTGACTGACCCTCTCCATCAGCCGCTGGGACTGATCCTCTCCATCAGCCGTGACTGATCCTCTCCATCAGCCGCTGGGACTGACCCTCTCCATCAGCCGTGACTGATCCTCTCCATCAGCCGCTGGGACTGACCCTCTCCATCAGCCGCTGGGACTAACCCTCTCCATCAGCCGTGACTGACCCTCTCCATCAGCCGTGACTGACCCTCTCCATCAGCCGCTGGAACTGACCCTCTCCATCAGCCACTGGGACTGACCCTCTCCATCAGCCGCTGGGACTAACCCTCTCCATCAGCCACTGGGACTGACCCTCTCCATCAGCCGCTGGGACTGACCCTCTCCATCAGCCACTGGGACTGACCCTCTCCATCAGCCGTGACTGACCCTCTCCATCAGCCGCTGGGACTGACCCTCTCCATCAGCCGTGACTGACCCTCTCCATCAGCCGCTGGGACTGACCCTCTCCATCAGCCGTGACTGACCCTCTCCATCAGCCGTGACTGACCCTCTCCATCAGCCGCTGGAACTGACCCTCTCCATCAGCCACTGGGACTGACCCTCTCCATCAGCCACTGGGACTGACCCTCTCCATCAGCCACTGGGACTGACCCTCTCCATCAGCCACTGGGACTGACCCTCTCCATCAGCCGTGACTGACCCTCTCCATCAGCCGCTGGGACTGACCCTCTCCATCAGCCGCTGGGATTGACCAAGATGGCGGCGCGAGTAGATCGCGAGGCTCTGGTTCTCTCCAGATTCTGCAATTTTGCGGTATTTTTCCTGTTCTTCTCGGGTCTGTTCGCACAGAACAGTTGTGCCTTTACATCGTACACCCGCGCTGAGCTTTTGGATATTGGTTTGCGAATTTCCGACAATTTTATGGACAATCTACAACTCCTTCCTGAGATCGCTAAGACACCGGTGACTCTGCACTCTACCCGGCCGGGCGGAAGTGCACGCAGACGGCGGCGTGATCGTAAACAAAGGCGGGGGAGCCGTGGAGGAACGCGTGCTAAGCTAACGCTTACTCCTCATCGGCTCTCTTTACCCAGCATTTTCCTTGCCAATGTACGGTCGCTAGTGAACAAAATGGAGGAGATTCGACTCAGCATCACACACAGTAAGAAACTTTTGAACTGTAACGTCCTAATATTCACGGAAACCTGGTTAAACAGCGGAATACCGGACACCGCTATCGAGCTAGCGGGACGCCACACACTCCGGGCGGATAGAACATTAGATGGCTCCGGGAAGAGCAGAGGGGGCGGATTGTGCATTTATATTAACAAAGCTTGGTGCACAAACTCTGCTATTGTTGGGAGTCATTGTTCAGCTAACCTGGAGTTTCTCATGGTTAAATGTAGACCGTTTTATCTACCCCGGGAGTTCACCTCCACCATTATCACAGCAGCCTATATTCCACCCGATGCTGATGCCAAGCTTGCTATGAAAGAACTTCACGCAGCCATCAGTAAACAACAGACTGATCACCCGGAAGCTGCGTTTATTGTTGCAGGTGACTTTAATCACTCAAACTTAAAGTCAGTGCTACCCAAGTTTCACCAGCATGTTTCCTGCCACACCAGAGGAAACAAAACCTTAGACCATGTTTACACAAACATGGCCGGAGCTTACGTTGCGACACCCCTCCCCCACCTGGGACAGTCAGACCACCTTTCTTTGTTCCTCAGCCCCAAATATTCACCCCTCATCAACCGCGTGAAGCCATCAATGAAAACCATCAAGGTGTGGCCTGCGGGGGCAGACTCCACACTCCAGGAAAGGTTTCTAAACACAGACTGGAGTATGTTTGCTTCTCAAGCCACCAGTGGCGCTCACACGGACATTGACTCCTACACCTCCTCAGTATTGGATCATATCAATACCACCATCAACAGTGTTACAACCCAGAAACAGATCACCACATACCCAAATCAGAAGCCTTGGATGAACAGGGAAGTACGACTCCTGTTGAAGTCACGCAACACTGCTTTCAGATCAGGAGATGCACAAGCCTACAGTACGTCCAGGGCAAACCTGAAGAGGGGCATCAAAAAGGCCAAGCACTGCTACAAGCTTAAGATTGAGGGTCACTTTTCCAACTCTGACCCTCGACGCATGTGGCAGGGCATCCAGGCCATCAGTGACTACAAACCCCCCCACTCCACCCCCGCAGCCACTGATGTCAACTTCCTGAATGAGCTAAATTACTTTTATGCTCGTTTTGAAAGAGACAACAGAGAAACTGCCACCAAGCTCAAACCCTCAGCTGACCACCCACCAATCACACTCTCCTCCACAGATGTCTGCAAGGCACTGAGCCGGATCAGCGCGCACAAGGCTGCTGGACCAGACAACATCCCTGGACGTGTGCTCAGGGCATGTGCGGAGCAGCTCGCTGGGGTTTTTACAGACATTTTCAATCTGTCTCTCGCCCAAGCAGCTGTACCATCATGCTTTAAACGCACTTCCATTGTGCCAGTGCCGAAACACTCCAGCCCGAGGTGCCCTAATGACTACCGCCCTGTAGCACTCACACCCATCATTATGAAGTGCTTTGAGCGGCTGATCCTGGAACACCTAAAAGACTCTATACCATCCACATTGGACTCACACCAGTTTGCCTACCGCAGCAATAGGAGCACAGAGGATGCCGTTTCCATGGCACTGCACTCTGTGCTCACCCATCTGGACCATAAGAACACGTATGCACGCATGCTGTTTGTTGACTTCAGCTCAGCATTCAACACTGTCATCCCATCCAAGTTAATTGCCAAACTTGGAGACCTGGGCATCAACACTTCAATGTGCAACTGGATTTTGGACTTCCTAACTGACAGACCCCAGAATGTTCGATCAGGATCCACCTGCTCCACATCCATCACTCTTAACACTGGTGTACCACAGGGCTGTGTGCTAAGTCCGTTTCTCTACTCCCTCTTCACCTCCGACTGCAAGCCTGTGTATGGAACTAATTCCATCGTCAAGTTTGCGGACGACACTACGGTGATTGGTCTCATCAGCAACAACGATGAGACTGCCTACAGGGAGGAGATCCAGCACCTGGCCACATGGTGCGCTGATAATAACCTGCTCCTCAACACCACCAAAACGAAGGAGCTCATCGTGGACTTCAGGAAGGAGTCAAGAGGCACACACGACACCATCCACATCAATGGAATGGCTGTTGAGCGTGTCTCCAGTTTCAAGTTCCTGGGGACCCACATCTCGGCGGACATGTCGTGGACGACCAACACCTCCAGCCTGGTCAAGAAGGCTCACCAGCGCCTCTTCTTCCTGAGGACACTGAGGAAGAATCAGCTCTCCTCGGCTATCCTGGTGAACTTCTACCGCTGTGCAATAGAAAGCATCCTGACCAACTGTGTGGCAGTGTGGTATGGGAGCTGCTCTGTTGCGGAGCGCAAGGCACTGCAGCGGGTGGTGAAAACTGCCCAGCGCATCACAGGAACTCCACTGCCTGCCATCGAGCACATCCAGAGGAAACGCTGTCTGCATCGAGCTCCAGCATCCTCAAGGACTCCTCTCACCCAGCCCACAGACTGTTTTCTCTCCTGCCCTCCGGCAGGCGTTTCAGGATCCACCGGACCAGGACCAGCAGACTAAAGAACAGTTTTTTCCCCAGAGCTGTCTCTTTACTGAACTCAAACCCCCGTTGATCCACTTCCCTCATAAACTGCGAACTCTCCTACCTCACACCTACATTCACTTTGTTATTTGCACTACCGACTGTTTATTACAGTAACAACTGTTTACTTATGCATTCTGCACCACCATACCATAACTGGATTATGCTCATTTGCACTGCCGACTGTATTTACAGTAACAATGTTTACATTTGCATTTTGCACCGTACTTCTAACTGGAATATGCAACCACTTTCCACTGCACTTTTACACTTTCTTTCGGATAGCTCTGTCCATAATTTATTGTACTAACTTAATCCACTGCTATATTCCTCATATTAGCCTAACATATTATTGTATACCTCTAACTGTAAAATTCTGTTCAAGTAATAACCGTCTGTATATTTATTCATAGTACATAGTCACCTGTAAATTCTGTTTATAGTAATAGCCATCTGTATATTATATTCATAGTACATATTCACCTGTAAATTCTGTTTATAGTAATAGCCATCTGTATATTATATTCTAGTACATATTCACCTGTAAATTCTGTTTATAGTAATAGCCATCTGTATATTTATTCACTGTATATATTCATCTGTAAATTCAGTTCTACTTATAGTAATAACCATCTCTCTACTTATACATATTTATATATATTCAGAACATT
Organism: Gobio gobio; assembly: GCF_949357685.1. NCBI lineage: Eukaryota > Metazoa > Chordata > Actinopteri > Cypriniformes > Gobionidae > Gobio > Gobio gobio. The sequence goes on along the minus strand of NC_137120.1, from coordinate 223,131 downwards.
TTTATGTCCTGCACTTACGCAACCATTGTATATCCTGCACTTGCTGCTATTGCACTTCTGGTTAGACCTAAACTGCATTTCGTTGCCTTGTACTTGTACTTGTGTAATGACAATAAAGTTGAATCTAATCTAATCTAATCTAATCCATCAGCCACTGGGACTGACCCTCTCCATCAGCCGTGACTGACCCTCTCCATCAGCCGCTGGGACTGACCCTCTCCATCAGCCGTGACTGACCCTCTCCATCAGCCGCTGGGACTGACCCTCTCCATCAGCCGCTGGGACTGACCCTCTCCATCAGCCGTGACTGACCCTCTCCATCAGCCGTGACTGACCCTCTCCATCAGCCGCTGGGACTGATCCTCTCCATCAGCCGTGACTGATCCTCTCCATCAGCCGCTGGGACTGACCCTCTCCATCAGCCTTGACTGACCCTCTCCATCAGCCGTGACTGACCCTCTCCATCAGCCGCTGGAACTGACCCTCTCCATCAGCCACTGGGACTGACCCTCTCCATCAGCCACTGGGACTGACCCTCTCCATCAGCCACTGGGACTGACCCTCTCCATCAGCCGCTGGGACTGACCCTCTCCATCAGCCACTGGGACTGACCCTCTCCATCAGCCGTGACTGACCCTCTCCATCAGCCACTGGGACTGACCCTCTCCATCAGCCACTGGGACTGACCCTCTCCATCAGCCGCTGGGACTGATCCTCTCCATCAGCCACTGGGACTGACCCTCTCCATCAGCCACTGGGACTGACCCTCTCCATCAGCCGCTGGAACTGACCCTCTCCATCAGCCCCTGGGACTGACCCTCTCCATCAGCCGCTGGGACTGACCCTCTCCATCAGCCGCTGGGACTGACCCTCTCCATCAGCCGCTGGGACTGACCCTCTCCATCAGCCGCTGGGACTGACCCTCTCCATCAGCCGCTGGGACTGACCCTCTCCATCAGCCGCTGGGACTGACCCTCTCCATCAGACGCTGGAACTGACCCTCTCCATCAGCCGCTGGGACTGACCCTCTCCATCAGCCGCTGGGACTGACCCTCTCCATCAGCCGCTGGGACTGACCCTCTCCATCAGCCGTGACTGACCCTCTCCATCAGACGCTGGAACTGACCCTCTCCATCAGCCACTGGGACTGACCCTCTCCATCAGCCACTGGGACTGACCCTCTCCATCAGCCGCTGGGACTGACCCTCTCCATCAGCCGCTGGGACTGACCCTCTCCATCAGCCACTGGGACTGACTCTCTCCATCAGCCGTGACTGACCCTCTCCATCAGCCGCTGGGACTGACCCTCTCCATCAGCCGTGACTGACCCTCTCCATCAGCCACTGGGACTGACCCTCTCCATCAGCCACTGGGACTGACCCTCTCCATCAGCCGTGACTGACCCTCTCCATCAGCCGCTGGGACTGACCCTCTCCATCAGCCACTGGGACTGACTCTCTCCATCAGCCGTGACTGACCCTCTCCATCAGCCGCTGGGACTGATCCTCTCCATCAGCCGTGACTGACCCTCTCCATCAGCCGCTGGGACAGACCCTCTCCATCAGCCACTGGAACTGACCCTCTCCATCAGCCGCTGGGACTGACCCTCTCCATCAGCCGCTGGGACTGACCCTCTCCATCAGCCGTGATGAACAGATGTTACAGGAGCAGCTGTGGGAGAGAACTCGTCTTCCTGAAGTCTCCAGAGAACAGCGCAGGAATGCGGGCAGGAATGGACTCGCCATCTGGCCCGACCCGAAGACTGAGAGCATGCAGCAGAAGCAAACACTCTTTGGACAATTTCATGCTCCCATCTTTGTGGGATCAGTTTGGGGACGGCCCCTTCCTGTCCCAGCATGACTGTTCCATTGCTCAAAGCGTCGCTCCATAAAGACATGGATGAGGAGTTTGGTGTGGAGGAACTGGAGTCCTGACCTCAACCCGATAGAACAGCTTTGGGATGAATTAGAGCGGAGACTGAGAGCCAGGCCTTCTCATCCAACATCACAAATGAAGAATCCCCATAAACACACTCCTAAACCTTGAGGAAAGAAGAGCTGGAGCTGTTAGAGCTGCGACTCCATATTAAACCCTACGGATTATGGGATGGCGTTAAGGCTCATGTGTGTGTGAAGGGGCGGCACAACACTTCTGGCCATAGAGTGAGAGCTCAACGGTGCTTTTACAGTCAGGAATTTGGAATCCCATATAGAGGTGCAAAACCTGATGAAAGATCCATAAAGCAGCTCTGACACATTAACATCAGCTCCATCTGCTGGACAACTCAAGGAAATGCAACAGGGCACTTTCAAGTCGGGTCATTTTTATTTGCATAGCGATTTTACCAACGCATGTGTTATCAAAAGAAGCAAATCATGTCTTTCTCACGAGTGAAAAGCCTTTAGCACTGATTCCAGGGTTGATGCAGATAAACGCTGAGCGGGATCCAGACTTCATGGGGTGGTTACAAACATAGACTGTAAAACATATGGGCTTTCTCTGCGGTCTCAAAGCGCTTCGGCTTCAGTTTTCGGGGCGTGTGCGGCACACTCGGTTAGAACGAAGCATGAGGTCCGACTGGAATTTGATGATGCGGGGGCGACGCTCTTCAGTCGAAGGATTCATCCACTTTATTTTTATTATATAAAAAATACCATTCTTTTATTTGAAAAAGTTAATAAATGTATTTTATTGACAAAATATTTGAGTTTGTCTTGGATATTTGTTTGATTATATCATGTTAAGCTGTCATGGTCATGTGACTCCAGCGATGGGGCATCTCACTTCCACTCTTTCAGGGGAAATCAAGAAAAAAGTATAAACTGTATTAATGAAACAAAACCACATAATTGTACTAGACGTGTGAAATGAATGTGGGGAAATATAAATACTCCGAACTCTGAGTGGATTTACACAAGGATGATAAAGTCAGAGAGTGTTAGTGTGTCCTGCTCTCCCCTACCAACTACAAGACATCAAATCCCCAGATAGTGTGAGCGAGTGCCTGAATAACAGTGATCAATGCCACACAAACCTCATCCTCATTTAGACATGATTCTGTTATGAGGGACGGGCGAAATATAAAACCTAAAATACCTGGTGTTTCCTTTGGTTCTTTACATTATTAAGGGTGAATGATGGATAAGAATCTTGGATGGATTTAATCTAATTTAATAATAATTAAAATCTTTCTATACCTTTTAGAGTGCTGTGGATGTACTCATTTTAATAATGTAATAACCATTCTTAGATCTTGTCCCCTATGAAAATGTCATTCCTGGGTAATGGTAATGAATTCGTTTGGAAATTAATTACATTTCTATTATTGTTGGCGTATACAAATGTGCTGGATCTCAACAAACAATCAACGCTCGGAAAACAACATTTAATCACAATTAATATGATAAATGAGGGAGACATGGGCTCATTTTTGGCTGATAACTCAAAATTCAGAACCAGATGGGGAAAAAAGTTGGAAAATGTTAAGCAAAAAAGTAAATAAGACTTTTTTATCCTTAACTCAACACAAAACAGAATTGTGTAATCTAACACACACATATGTGTTAAATTAATCGCCCGTGTCATCGTTAGGATTACCATTAGAGAAATCACAATTTGGAGACAAAAGTCTTTCTGTCATAAAGTAAATAATCTTAGTATTATCACTATATTTGTAGGCGTCATTGAAAACATCAGCACAATTATGCCCAAGTAGATTTTAAATACTAAAAGTTAGGGTTAGGGTTACATTTTTGTATTCAGATTTTTATCCGGAATTACATTTTGGGACTTTTAAGCTCAATATTTCCTTAAAGATTAATTATTTATAATGAATACTCACAAGAGTAATTAAGAGGGGGAAGTCCTCTTAAAAATAATTTTTAAAAATTAAAATTAAAGTCAAACTGAATAATGGAGAAATGGATTGCGTAGACACGTCCACCTGCGCGCGCCTCTCACAGAAACTCAAACCTCTCCGGATTTCGCGAGTAATCGTGTATGCTTCCACACGACGTGTTGGTCAGAGACTTGAGGTAAATAGAGCTTTTATTTATTCCTTTTGCAAAATGACATGAAATGTATGTGACCTCAGAGAATCAGGCGTCTTCACAATCTCTTTCACGGTCTTGTGAAAAAATCATAATCCTGTTTACACTGCATCTGAGGACCAGTCAATCCACTGGCCATCACAGCTTTCATTAAAGTTCCTTACCTAAAAATAAACAGTGATGTCTTTATTTATTTGTGATAGGATGAGTTACTGGTAAGGGTTGTAAACCCGTGATCCCTTCGTGTTTGCCTTCTTCAGAGAAGAACAGCTCATGAAATAACTGATTATTGTAAGAGGTTTGAAGCTCTATGAGGGTTTGTGGATGGTATCTATGCTGCTCCTAGGCTACTTTAGGTGGTTGCTAAGGCGTTGCTAGGTAGTTTAGTGAAAAGCATCAAGTTAAAGGTAAGTAAAATATAAATGAAACTTATCACAAACATTAACACGAACAGCTAACAGGTGATGAAGACTATAAATGTATGTTTGGTGATTGTATTTTCCCTTGATTGAAATCTGATGATCATTTACATTGGGTTATTGTTTTTTTAACCTGGAAAATATTCTTTATATTGTCATGTTGAGTGCTGTATGTTATTGGTAAACGAACTGAACAGTTGTCGTTCTAATATGTCAGAATAATAATAGCTAGGCATTAGTGATCGAGTGAATGAACAGTTTAAGCGTGTCTTATTGCGAATGCGTGGTAGCTAGTGTGCTGCTCTTTTAGGGCGTTTTCACACACACCTTGTTTGGTCCGGATTTTCAGACTTTTCAGTTTGGTCCGAATCAAAATGGCCAGTGTGAAACCTCCCCTGACCACGGGCCGGACCAAACAGATGAAATTTGGTCCGACGAAAAGAGGTCGTCTCAGTCCGGATCAAACTGAACAAAGCTTCGGTTCGTTTCTAGTGTGAATGTATTTTCTGTATGGTTCGGACTTTCAGAGCATTTACAGGAAGTTCCTGTTTATGTTTAAATATTATAATGTTATTTTTAAATTCAATCTAGGCTACATTGATTATGAAAAGTGAAAAGATGCGCAAAATGTCAGAAGACAGAAGGTCAGAAATGATTTTGAAAGAAATTTTGCATGATTTTGATTAGAAAGCCTTTCTTTAATGTGAATTTCGTTTCGTATAAATTGTATCTTAATTTTAATCAACGTTTAATTGGATAATTTCCTGGATTTAATAAATAAGAAGCAAATAGTCTATAGCAGACAATAATCGCGTGAGCGATCACATGCTTTACACATGAACTGGAGCGTCTCAAATAAACCGAAACTCAGCAGCGACTGCCTCACAAACATGAGAAATATGTGAATATAAAGCTTGAAATGTCCACTTTTAAACGTAACGAATAAAAAATAGTCCAGCAATGAGACTGTTCAATAGTGGCAACGATATGCGTCCGTTCATTCATTCTTGTCAAAGACGCACATCCGTTTACAAACCAATCACAGTCCAGATGCCGCTCGCATGATGATGACGAGTGGACACGCGTGTGTCATGTGCAGTTCTCTAGTGCGCCCACATGATGATGACGAGTGGACACGCGTGTGTCATGTGCAGTTCTCTAGTGCGCCCACATGATGATGACGAGTGGACACGCGTGTGTCATGTGCAGTTCTCTAGTGCGCTCACATGATGATGACGAGTGGACACGCGTGTGTCATGTGCAGTTCTTTAGTGCGCTCACATGATGATGACGAGTGGACACGCGTGTGTCATGTGCAGTTCTTTAGTGCGCTCGCATGATGATGACGAGTGGACACGCGTGTGTCATGTGCAGTTCTTTAGTGCGCTCACATGATGATGACGAGTGGACACGCGTGTGTCATGTGCAGTTCTTTAGTGCGCTCGCATGATGATGACGAGTGGACACGCGTGTGTCGTGTGCAGTTCTTTAGTGCGCTCACATGATGATGACGTGTGGACACGCGTGTGTCATGTTCAGTTCTCTAGTGCGCTCACATAATGATGACGAGTGGACACGCGTGTGTCATGTGCAGTTCTTTAGTGCGCTCGCATGATGATGACGAGTGGACACGCATGTGTCATGTGCAGTTTTCTAGTGCGCTCGCATGATGATGACGAGTGGACACGCGTGTGTCATGTGCAGTTCTCTAGTGCGCCCACATGATGATGACGAGTGGACACGCGTGTGTCATGTGCAGTTCTCTAGTGCGCCCACATGATGATGACGAGTGGACACGCGTGTGTCATGTGCAGTTCTCTAGTGCGCTCACATGATGATGACGAGTGGACACGCGTGTGTCATGTGCAGTTCTTTAGTGCGCTCACATGATGATGACGAGTGGACACGCGTGTGTCATGTGCAGTTCTTTAGTGCGCTCGCATGATGATGACGAGTGGACACGCGTGTGTCATGTGCAGTTCTTTAGTGCGCTCACATGATGATGACGAGTGGACACGCGTGTGTCATGTGCAGTTCTTTAGTGCGCTCGCATGATGATGACGAGTGGACACGCGTGTGTCGTGTGCAGTTCTTTAGTGCGCTCACATGATGATGACGTGTGGACACGCGTGTGTCATGTTCAGTTCTCTAGTGCGCTCACATAATGATGACGAGTGGACACGCGTGTGTCATGTGCAGTTCTTTAGTGCGCTCGCATGATGATGACGAGTGGACACGCATGTGTCATGTGCAGTTTTCTAGTGCGCTCGCATGATGATGACGAGTGGACACGCGTGTGTCATGTTCAGTTCTCTAGTGCGCTCACATGATGATGACGAGTGGACACGCGTGTGTCGTGTGCAGTTCTTTAGTGCGCTCACATGATGATGACGAGTGGACACGCGTGTGTCATGTTCAGTTCTTTAGTGCGCTCGCATGATGATGACGAGTGGACACGCGTGTGTCATGTGCAGTTCTCTAGTGCGCTCACATGATGATGACGACGAGTGGACACGCGTGTGTCATGTGCAGTTCTTTAGTGCGCTCACATGATGATGATGAGTGGACACACATGTGTCGTGCAGTTCTTTAGTGCGCTCACATGATGATGACGAGTGGACACGCGTGTGTCGTGCAGTTCTTTAGTGCGCTCACATGATGATGACGAGTGGACACGCGTGTGTCGTGCAGTTCTTTAGTGCGCTCACATGATGATGAGTGGACACGCGTGTGTCATGTTCAGTTCTTTAGTGCACTCACATGATGATGACGAGTGGACACGCGTGTGTCATGTGCAGTTCTTTAGTGCGCTCACATGATGATGACGAGTGGACACGCGTGTGTCATGTACAGTTCTTTAGTGCGCTCACATGATGATGACGAGTGGACACGCGTGTGTCATGTGCAGTTCTTTAGTGCGCTCACATGATGATGACGAGTGGACACGCGTGTGTCATGTGCAGTTCTTTAGTGCGCTCACATGATGATGACGAGTGGACACGCGTGTGTCATGTGCAGTTCTTTAGTGCGCTCACATGATAATGACGAGTGGACACGCGTGTGTCATGTGCAGTTCTTTAGTGCGCCCACATGATGATGACGAGTGGACACGCGTGTGTCATGTTCAGTTCTTTAGTGCGCTCAAATGATGATGACGAGTGGACATGCATATGTCATGTGCAGTTCTTTAGTGCGCTCACATGATGATGACGAGTGGACACGTGTGTGTCATGTTCAGTTCTTTAGTGCGCTCACATGATGATGACGAGTGGACACGTGTGTGTCATGTTCAGTTCTTTAGTGCGCTCGCATGATGATGACGAGTGGACACGTGTGTCATGTGCAGTTCTTTAGTGCGCTCACTTGATGATGACGAGTGGACACGTGTGTGTCATGTTCAGTTCTTTAGTGCGCTCAAATGATGATGACGAGTGGACATGCATATGTCATGTGCAGTTCTTTAGCGCGCTCACATGATGATGACGAGTGGACACGTGTGTGTCATGTGCAGTTCTTTAGTGCGCTCACTTGATGATGACGAGAGGACACGTGTGTGTCATGTTCAGTATTTTAGTGCGCTCAAATGATGATGACGAGTGGACATGCATATGTCATGTGCAGTTCTTTAGCGCGCTCACATGATGATGACGAGTGGACACGTGTGTGTCATGTGCAGTTCTTTAGTGCGCTCACTTGATGATGACGAGTGGACACGTGTGTGTCATGTTCAGTTCTGTAGTGCGCTCAAATGATGATGACGAGTGGACACGCGTATGTCATGTGCAGTTCTTTAGTGCGCCCACATGATGATGACGAGTGGACACGCGTGTGTCATGTGCAGTTCTTTAGTGCGCCCACATGATGATGACGAGTGGACACGCGTGTGTCATGTTCAGTTCTTTAGTGCGCTCACATGATGATGACGAGTGGACACGCGTGTGTCATGTGCAGTTCTTTAGCGCGCTCACATGATGATGACGAGTGGACACGTGTGTGTCATGTGCAGTTCTTTAGTGCGCTCACATGATGATGACGAGTGGACACGCGTGTGTCATGTGCAGTTCTTTAGCGCGCTCACATGATGATGACGAGTGGACACGTGTGTGTCATGTGCAGTTCTTTAGTGCGCTCAAATGATGATGACGAGTGGACACGTGTGTGTCATGTTCAGTTCTTTAGTGCGCTCAAATGATGATGACGAGTGGACATGCATATGTCATGTGCAGTTCTTTAGCGCGCTCACATGATGATGACGAGTGGACACGTGTGTGTCATGTGCAGTTCTTTAGTGCGCTCACTTGATGATGACGAGTGGACACGTGTGTGTCATATTCAGTTCTGTAGTGCGCTCAAATGATGATGACGAGTGGACACGCGTATGTCATGTGCAGTTCTTTAGTGCGCCCACATGATGATGACGAGTGGACACGCGTGTGTCATGTTCAGTTCTTTAGTGCGCTCACTTGATGATGACGAGTGGACACGTGTGTGTCATGTTCAGTTCTGTAGTGCGCTCAAATGATGATGACGAGTGGACACGCGTATGTCATGTGCAGTTCTTTAGTGCGCCCACATGATGATGACGAGTGGACACGCGTGTGTCATGTTCAGTTCTTTAGTGCGCTCACATGATGATGACGAGTGGACACGCGTGTCATGTGCAGTTCTTTAGTGCGCTCACATGATGATGACGAGTGGACACGCGTGTGTCATGTGCAGTTCTTTAGTGCGCTCACATGATGATGACGAGTGGACACGCGTGTGTCATGTGCAGTTCTTTAGTGCGCCCACATGATGATGACGAGTGGACACGCGTGTGTCATGTTCAGTTCTTTAGTGCGCTCAAATGATGATGACGAGTGGACATGCATATGTCATGTGCAGTTCTTTAGTGCGCTCACATGATGATGACGAGTGGACACGTGTGTGTCATGTTCAGTTCTTTAGTGCGCTCACATGATGATGACGAGTGGACACGTGTGTGTCATGTTCAGTTCTTTAGTGCGCTCACATGATGATGACGAGTGGACACGTGTGTGTCATGTTCAGTTCTTTAGTGCGCTCAAATGATGATGACGAGTGGACACGTGTGTGTCATGTTCAGTTCTTTAGTGCGCTCAAATGATGATGACGAGTGGACATGCATATGTCATGTGCAGTTCTTTAGCGCGCTCACATGATGATGACGAGTGGACACGTGTGTGTCATGTGCAGTTCTTTAGTGCGCTCACTTGATGATGACGAGTGGACACGTGTGTGTCATATTCAGTTCTGTAGTGCGCTCAAATGATGATGACGAGTGGACACGCGTATGTCATGTGCAGTTCTTTAGTGCGCCCACATGATGATGACGAGTGGACACGCGTGTGTCATGTTCAGTTCTTTAGTGCGCTCACATGATGATGACGAGTGGACACGCGTGTGTCATGTGCAGTTCTTTAGCGCGCTCACATGATGATGACGAGTGGACACGTGTGTGTCATGTGCAGTTCTTTAGTGCGCTCACATGATGATGACGAGTGGACACGCGTGTGTCATGTGCAGTTCTTTAGCGCGCTCACATGATGATGACGAGTGGACACGTGTGTGTCATGTGCAGTTCTTTAGTGCGCTCAAATGATGATGACGAGTGGACACGTGTGTGTCATGTTCAGTTCTTTAGTGCGCTCAAATGATGATGACGAGTGGACATGCATATGTCATGTGCAGTTCTTTAGCGCGCTCACATGATGATGACGAGTGGACACGTGTGTGTCATGTGCAGTTCTTTAGTGCGCTCAAATGATGATGACGAGTGGACACGTGTGTGTCATATTCAGTTCTGTAGTGCGCTCAAATGATGATGACGAGTGGACACGCGTATGTCATGTGCAGTTCTTTAGTGCGCCCACATGATGATGACGAGTGGACACGCGTGTGTCATGTTCAGTTCTTTAGTGCGCTCACATGATGATGACGAGTGGACACGCGTGTGTCATGTGCAGTTCTTTAGTGCGCCCACATGATGATGACGAGTGGACTTGCGTATGTCATGTGCAGTTCTTTAGTGCGGCCACATGATGATGACGAGTGGACACGCGTGTGTCATGTGCAGTTCTTTAGTGCGCCCACATGATGATGACGAGTGGACACGCGTGTGTCATGTGCAGTTCTTTAGTGCGCTCAAATGATGATGACGAGTGGACACGCGTGTGTCATGTACAGTTCTTTAGTGCGGCCACATGATGACGAGTGGACACGCGTGTGTCATGTGCAGTTCTTTAGTGCGCCCACATGATGACGAGTGGACACGCGTGTGTCATGTGCAGTTCTTTAGTGCGCCCACATGATGACGAGTGGACACGCGTGTGTCATGTGCAGTTCTTTAGTGCGCCCACATGATGACGAGTGGACACGCGTGTGTCATGTGCAGTTCTTTAGTGCGCTCACATGATGATGACGAGTGGACACGCGTGTGTCATGTGCAGTTCTTTAGTGCGCCCACATGATGACGAGTGGACACGCGTGTGTCATGTGCAGTTCTTTAGTGCGCTCAAATGATGATGACGAGTGGACACGCGTGTGTCATGTGCAGTTCTTTAGTGCACTCACATGATGATGACGAGTGGACACGCGTGTGTCATGTTCAGTTCTTTAGTGCGCTCAAATGATGATGACGAGTGGACACGCGTGTGTCATGTGCAGTTCTTTAGTGCGCCCACATGATGACGAGTGGACACGCGTGTGTCATGTGCAGTTCTTTAGTGCACTCACATGATGATGACGAGTGGACACGCGTGTGTCATGTACAGTTCTTTAGTGCGCTCACATGATGATGACGAGTGGACACGCGTGTGTCATGTGCAGTTCTTTAGTGCGCTCACATGATGATGACGAGTGGACACGCGTGTGTCATGTGCAGTTCTTTAGTGCGCTCACATGATGATGACGAGTGGACACGCGTGTGTCATGTGCAGTTCTTTAGTGCGCTCACATGATAATGACGAGTGGACACGCGTGTGTCATGTGCAGTTCTTTAGTGCGCCCACATGATGATGACGAGTGGACACGCGTGTGTCATGCTCAGTTCTTTAGTGCGCTCAAATGATGATGACGAGTGGACATGCATATGTCATGTGCAGTTCTTTAGTGCGCTCACATGATGATGACGAGTGGACACGTGTGTGTCATGTTCAGTTCTTTAGTGCGCTCACATGATGATGACGAGTGGACACGTGTGTGTCATGTTCAGTTCTTTAGTGCGCTCGCATGATGATGACGAGTGGACACGTGTGTCATGTGCAGTTCTTTAGTGCGCTCACTTGATGATGACGAGTGGACACGTGTGTGTCATGTTCAGTTCTTTAGTGCGCTCAAATGATGATGACGAGTGGACATGCATATGTCATGTGCAGTTCTTTAGCGCGCTCACATGATGATGACGAGTGGACACGTGTGTGTCATGTGCAGTTCTTTAGTGCGCTCACTTGATGATGACGAGTGGACACGTGTGTGTCATGTTCAGTATTTTAGTGCGCTCAAATGATGATGACGAGTGGACATGCATATGTCATGTGCAGTTCTTTAGCGCGCTCACATGATGATGACGAGTGGACACGTGTGTGTCATGTGCAGTTCTTTAGTGCGCTCACTTGATGATGACGAGTGGACACGTGTGTGTCATGTTCAGTTCTGTAGTGCGCTCAAATGATGATGACGAGTGGACACGCGTATGTCATGTGCAGTTCTTTAGTGCGCCCACATGATGATGACGAGTGGACACGCGTGTGTCATGTTCAGTTCTTTAGTGCGCTCACATGATGATGACGAGTGGACACGCGTGTCATGTGCAGTTCTTTAGTGCGCTCACATGATGATGACGAGTGGACACGCGTGTGTCATGTGCAGTTCTTTAGTGCGCTCACATGATGATGACGAGTGGACACGCGTGTGTCATGTGCAGTTCTTTAGTGCGCCCACATGATGATGACGAGTGGACACGCGTGTGTCATGTTCAGTTCTTTAGTGCGCTCAAATGATGATGACGAGTGGACATGCATATGTCATGTGCAGTTCTTTAGTGCGCTCACATGATGATGACGAGTGGACACGTGTGTGTCATGTTCAGTTCTTTAGTGCGCTCACATGATGATGACGAGTGGACACGTGTGTGTCATGTTCAGTTCTTTAGTGCGCTCACATGATGATGACGAGTGGACACGTGTGTGTCATGTTCAGTTCTTTAGTGCGCTCAAATGATGATGACGAGTGGACACGCGTATGTCATGTGCAGTTCTTTAGTGCGCCCACATGATGATGACGAGTGGACACGCGTGTGTCATGTTCAGTTCTTTAGTGCGCTCACATGATGATGACGAGTGGACACGCGTGTGTCATGTGCAGTTCTTTAGCGCGCTCACATGATGATGACGAGTGGACACGTGTGTGTCATGTGCAGTTCTTTAGTGCGCTCACATGATGATGACGAGTGGACACGCGTGTGTCATGTGCAGTTCTTTAGCGCGCTCACATGATGATGACGAGTGGACACGTGTGTGTCATGTGCAGTTCTTTAGTGCGCTCAAATGATGATGACGAGTGGACACGTGTGTGTCATGTTCAGTTCTTTAGTGCGCTCAAATGATGATGACGAGTGGACATGCATATGTCATGTGCAGTTCTTTAGCGCGCTCACATGATGATGACGAGTGGACACGTGTGTGTCATGTGCAGTTCTTTAGTGCGCTCACTTGATGATGACGAGTGGACACGTGTGTGTCATATTCAGTTCTGTAGTGCGCTCAAATGATGATGACGAGTGGACACGCGTATGTCATGTGCAGTTCTTTAGTGCGCCCACATGATGATGACGAGTGGACACGCGTGTGTCATGTTCAGTTCTTTAGTGCGCTCACATGATGATGACGAGTGGACACGCGTGTGTCATGTGCAGTTCTTTAGTGCGCCCACATGATGATGACGAGTGGACTTGCGTATGTCATGTGCAGTTCTTTAGTGCGGCCACATGATGATGACGAGTGGACACGCGTGTGTCATGTGCAGTTCTTTAGTGCGCCCACATGATGATGACGAGTGGACACGCGTGTGTCATGTGCAGTTCTTTAGTGCGCTCAAATGATGATGACGAGTGGACACGCGTGTGTCATGTACAGTTCTTTAGTGCGGCCACATGATGACGAGTGGACACGCGTGTCATGTGCAGTTCTTTAGTGCGCCCACATGATGACGAGTGGACACGCGTGTGTCATGTGCAGTTCTTTAGTGCGCCCACATGATGACGAGTGGACACGCGTGTGTCATGTGCAGTTCTTTAGTGCGCCCACATGATGACGAGTGGACACCCGTGTGTCATGTGCAGTTCTTTAGTGCGCTCACATGATGATGACGAGTGGACACGCGTGTGTCATGTGCAGTTCTTTAGTGCGCCCACATGATGACGAGTGGACACGCGTGTGTCATGTGCAGTTCTTTAGTGCGCTCAAATGATGATGACGAGTGGACACGCGTGTGTCATGTGCAGTTCTTTAGTGCACTCACATGATGATGACGAGTGGACACGCGTGTGTCATGTTCAGTTCTTTAGTGCGCTCAAATGATGATGACGAGTGGACACGCGTGTGTCATGTGCAGTTCTTTAGTGCGCCCACATGATGACGAGTGGACACGCGTGTGTCATGTGCAGTTCTTTAGTGCACTCACATGATGATGACGAGTGGACACGCGTGTGTCATGTTCAGTTCTTTAGTGCGCTCACATGATGATGACGAGTGGACACGTGTGTGTCATGTACAGTTCTTTAGTGCGCTCACATGATGATGACGAGTGGACACGCGTGTGTCATGTGCAGTTCTTTAGTGCACTCACATGATGATGACGAGTGGACACGCGTGTGTCATGTGCAGTTCTTTAGTGCGCTCAAATGATGATGACGAGTGGACACGCGTGTGTCATGTTCAGTTCCTTAGTGCGCTCACATGATGATGACGAGTGGACACGTGTGTGTCATGTGCAGTTCTTTAGTGCGCTCACATGATGATGACGAGTGAATCGATATGACAATATATTTCAATACTTTTAACAAATTTCCTAAACTCTTAACACATCAACACACTTACATCACACAATTGGCAAAACGGTTAATTTCATGCTCAGAATCACACATTGTAAACTAAACTCCAACACTAATTTTCAAAATACAATAATACACTAACACACTATGTTTGCCTAAACCCTAACACATGTTCTCTTCCATCAGGAACATTCAGTCGATCATACACAATGCCATAGAAACACCAACACTAGATGAATTACAGAAACTGCATTATTTTATGTGTCAGGTCTGCCCTTATACAATAGACAGTATATTTTATTGATCATAGATTGTGTCTTTTGAAGACTCTCCACATTTTTGTTTTGTTGGGTTTAGTAAATTCATGCATTTTGTTGCTTTTGCTGCAGAAATTGCAGCGATGGAAGGGCCCTCGCACCTACACCGCCACCCGGTGGCTTTAGGACAAAAGAGCAAGGTGGGCGTTTAAGTAGGAAAATATAAGAGGACTATGTCAAAGTCATCTGTACTAGTCATCTGTACTGGCCAGCTGGGGGCGCCAGGGGTGGACTGGGGCAAAAATGTGGCCCTGGACTTTCTGGCACAAAGCGGCCCATAACAACCGGTCCGCAACACATAGAGTCAAGTCCCCTTCATTTACAAGCGCTTTCACAACACAGATTTGCTTCAAATCATTGATGATAGGAAATTAATTTTGCTTTTAAAGAGAAGTTTTTCATCTCACCATAAACTCACGAGCTCATTATGCACAGAACAAACACCACTTACTAACATAACAATATAGATGCTATTCATACAGAAATATAAATGCTATTTTTTATTGAAATGCTTATCTTTAACATTAATGAATGACTGGCACACCTCTTTAGGTTATAATCAGCCTTTCCTGGTGCACATGGCAATTAATAAATTATTTAGATTTTTTTTTACACATTTTGAAATATTTTCCATTCAGTGAAGTTTAATATCACTAAAGTTCAACACCTACCATAACATCAGTCCATATAAAGCAATGCAATGGTCTAATGGTGTGTTCACACCGGACGCGACTAAATCGCTTTATTCGCGCAAAGTTGGATGCTTGAACATTTTGAGTTTACTCGCTTCATTCGTGCGTGAAATTCGCTTCACAACAGACGCAAATTCGCCTCATGGGCGGAGCTTCTGTCAGCGGCTCGCCTCGTTGTGAAATGGCTGACATGGGCTGTGTTTACATGTCTTTTTAGTAAAAATTCTACTGTTAATGTGTGACAACTAGGGATGGGCATTTTTGTCAATTTCTCATTTCGATCATCGATAGATCTCAAAAACGAGTACTCGGGGGCGGGGCATGTGCGTCATTGAGATAATGAAAATACTGTTATGAAAATGGTTGTTGACAAATACAAACGTGACATGAAAACAGGGGCCTGTACCATGATGGTAGTTTAACAAACTCAGGGTTACAGGATTAGTTTCAAGTTGACAAAACCAAACCAATCTATTCAGGCTTTGTTGGTCCCATGATGCTGATCATCAGCTTTCTCTGTCAACTCAGGCTTTGATCCTGAGTTTAGGAGTTTAGCTGTGACATCAGAATTGAACAGCCAATCACATGCTGTGATCAGTGAAACGAAACCCTAACCCTGCAGAATATTACATGATTGAAAAATATTCAGAATTTAAACAAATAGACAGGAAGAAAAGCTGTGCATAGAGCTACAAGGACAACTTAAAGAAATATCTTATATGTCGATGCAAGTAGAAGTTATGAAGTTAGTTTAGTTGATATATAGAGAGAATTTAACATTTAAGATCACATGTAGTATTATTTGTATGACCTTTAGGCTATTTATATAAATTTTAACTAAGTGCCTATTAATGATTGATTAACTAAAATGATACATGTGTAATTGATTAAGGGTATAATTACATGAATGATATCTAAATCATTCAAAAGTATTATTATTATTATTATAAATAAACATTGTTAAAAGCCAGACGCTTTAGTCTTTAAAAACCATTTGCTATGTAGTGACCTTTAATTTGGAGTAGATATTGGGGAGTGGCTTCATTGCATCAGAGGTGTGTCACTTTGCTCACAGCTGATTGGTCTAATTTCAGTTTGAGATCTCTTATCCAGAACATAACCTGCCCTGGAGCAGGTTAGCCGTGGAGCGTAAGTTACTATGGAGATGAACACGGCTAAAAGCCAAACCACTTTAATGGTACCGAAAACCCAGGATTGGCACAAACTAGGGATGTGACGATGAGGAACTTTTCCCACCGGTTAATCGACGTGTGACAACACCGGTAATACCGGTATCACCGGCGGGGGCTTGTAAATCACTAATTCTATCTAACTGAAAGTAACATACGCGCGCTCTGTGAGGCCATGAATGAAGTTCGTCCGTAAATGCGTGCTCTGTGAGGCCATGAATTAAGTTCATCCGTAAATGCGTGCTCTGTGAGGCCATGAATGAAGTTCATCCGTAAATGCGCGCTCTGTGAGGCCATGAATGAAGTTCATCCGTAAATGCGCGCTCTGTGAGACCATGAATGAAGTTCGTCCGTAAATGCGCGCTCTGTGAGACCATGAATGAAGTTCATCCGTAAATGCGCGCTCTGTGAGACCATGAATGAAGTTCATCCGTAAATGCGCGCTCTGTGAGGCCATGAATGAAGTTCATCCGTAAATGCGCGCTCTGTGAGGCCATGAATGAAGTTCATCCGTAAATGCGCGCTCTGTGAGGCCATGAATGAAGTTCATCCGTAAATGCGCGCTCTGTGAGACCATGAATGAAGTTCATCCGTAAATGCGCGCTCTGTGAGGCCATGAATGAAGTTCATCCGTAAATGCGCGCTCTGTGAGGCCATGAATGAAGTTCATCCGTAAATGCGCGCTCTGTGAGACCATGAATGAAGTTCATCCGTAAATGCGCGCTCTGTGAGGCCATGAATGAAGTTCATCCGTAAATGCGCGCTCTGTGAGGCCATTGTAATGGCAAAAATTAATTCATTGACATCACTAATAAGAGACAAACCATAATCCAATTGTCTTTATAAAGATTTATTTTCCTTGCAAGGAAGAGCCACGGTCAAACGCAGCCGCTCGAGGCTACCTTGAGTGTGAACTGGAGACACAAAGAAGCCACAAGCTTCTTATACCCCCAATGTCTAAATAACCCCCTCAGTAATTTCCCATACATCTGGCGAAACCCACTGAAGGTTTCGCCTTGAGCAATTAAAAGCAAGAAACACAATGGTCCTTCATCTGTAACAACAGACAGAGTATCACCTACTCTTAATCAGCATATCTATTCAAACGCATAGATGCTAGTCAGGAATTCCAATTCCAAGAGCCATCAAAGATAAAAGGGACAATGTATGGCTTCCACAGGTGGGCCTCTTTGATCTGACTCATTTAAAACACAATAGAGAAAACAGGTCTGGAAGATTAAATCTTCTGTGATTAAATTTTTCCCCAACAATTTCCCCCTTTTATCATTCTTTGATAACTTGCAAAAAAGAAAAATTTTAAATGTTTATATAATAAAAATAGAAGTAGTAATAATAGTCACTCATCACATTCATTAAAGCTGGGTAACAGCAACCTGTCGAGTCTTTCTGTGGCATGAAATGGTTTCTGTCACCACAAACCCAAATTACAGCATGCGAAGTGTCACTTGGTTTGCTAAACGTACAGGTAAAACCTGTTGTGATACTGCCTATCACCGCTGTGCAGTTCCCTGTGGTCGAATTCTTGATTTCTTGATTCTTGAATTCTTCTTTAACTTGAAAACTGATTGGCTCAGCACCACGTTGTGCCAGTGTCTCTGCTCCTGAGATGATAACGGCAAATGATGTTTATATATCTGCTCGCACAGACGTTTTCCTCCTGCTTCTCTCTCCTCTCGGCTCCTCCTCCCCGATCACTGGTGGGACCTTTCTGCAATGGCTCGCATGCACCCACGTCGATCTCTCTCCGCTACTTTGACGGCAGTGTCGTCAGAAGCCTGACAAAAGGCCCTAGCCACCTTTCCGCTTTCCAGCTCTTCGTACTCAGGTCCTGTTTTACCACGTGATCTCCTGGCTTGATGTTGTGCAAGGGAGTCTCAGCCGGTTTCCCCTGTAGCAGTTTTCGCCTGCACACATACACCAGACAACAGAGAAGACATTTCTTTGCAATAATTCACAATTCTATTGATGCAAGCTATTGTTTACCCCCTTCCATTCCCATGAATGGTGGTCTTCCAAAAAAAATGTCTCAAACGGGCTCAGATTTACTCAAGGCCTTTTCTCGTTTTCATGTATTTCAATATGCATCAAAATGCGAAATTTTCAGCAAATATTGTAACCCCCTTATAAACTTCATTCATTTGAGTACCATTACCATTACCATTCCCCCTTTGGCTGCAGGCTCGCCCATGCAGCCATTTATCATAATCATTGAAAATATTGTTGGGGTAAACAAGGCTTGCCATCACTTCTTGTCTAGACGCCATTTTGCACATTCACACATCATTCATAAGTTTCCAGCCACGTCTCCACAGGTGCTTCTCCGCTGCTGTGGCAAATGCCTGCATACTCTGTAAGGAAATCAAAGCATTTGTGTTAGTTTCAGATAATAAAATGCATTCTGGTTCCTTTGACTGCTGTGCTGCCGCGGCCTTCGCAGCCGCATCTGCTCTCATGGTTTTCTGTTGAAATAAACTCTTTGTTGTTAGTTACGCTGCGCATTTAAGTCTTAACTTGAAAGTTTCCCATAAACATACTGAAAATATCCAATAAAATGAAAGACAAATCCGTATTTCATCTCTGTAAGCCGGGCTAAGTCAGTAATCACTGTCACTGCTCTCCCATCATGTTAGGGGTGTGTGATACCTCCAAAATCCAAACATGCCAACTTTCTGCTTCAACCGTTTGACGACACACACATCCCTAGGTCAGACCCACAGTCACTCCTCAGAGACTAAACGCTTTAGAAAACATATATGAAAAACAAACAATCAGTGGTTCTTTTGATTAATCAAAATCATAACAGACCTTTTTGGCATTCACTCAAACTCAAACTAAACAATACAAATAAGGAAGATAGATTATAATCCATTTTAGCGCTTTAAATCTCTACATAAAACATCCTTCAGTTTACATTTTGTGCTTTGCCCACAGTTTCTCACTGTGCATCACATTCTTATCAACCTTCCTTCAGTCAGTCATTTCAACACAATTCTTCACAAACTACCCTACTTACTATTTCCAACAGAACCATTTTCACTCATCATAGCCCACCTCATATTTAACCATTAACAAATATAAATCTAAATTTGTTAATGTTAAATATACTTCATCAAAATGACAAAATTATCAATTCGTATTACGTTCAATCAGCTCGTTCACTCATCTTTATCTCGTGACATCATACTTAATCATACTCAATACCCAATTCTTTATCAAAATCTTTTCAGCTCCTGTTATCAATAAACAAAATTAATTAATTAATCAATTAGGATTTCTTTTAAAGTACCCTTTTCTCCATGCCCTGTCCATTAAAACTCCTCTTATATCATGTAATTTGGCAGTGATTCTTATCATCAAACTTGCCACATCAATTTCTTTAACGCTGGTTAAAACCAGTCTCTATTTTAAAAAGCATTCATATTTCAATATCCATTTTAGCCTAATTTGACTTTGATTGTTCACAATCCCTGTCAGAAATCCTAATTTTTTATTTTTATTTTCTATTTATTTTTTGTTTCCTGTATGAATCAAAATATGTCTAGAAGTTATCTAGATATTCTTTTAGAAGTTATCTTTTTGGTTCGCCCTCCGGCCTTTCGTAAATATGAGTGAGTCTCTAGATCATTTGGATAGTGACTTCAGTTAAATTGTCATTTTGTCTCTTAATTAATCCAAAGATAAATTAAAATAGTCTTCATCCATGACAAATTTGGTCATAATTACTAGTGACAGACAGAGCTGGATGTCCAATCCACTTAAAGCTTGTCCCATGTTCTGATCATCTTTTCATCAGATTCACTCAGAATAATCAACTTCCTCTAAAGTTTTTTTTTGTTTAACTCAACCCATCTGTAATGATAAAGACACTAATTCCAGAGGTTACTGACACACTACACTCAATCATGACACATAAATATGAACTGCTCATTCTCAAGATGTGCTTTTACATGGTCTCTTAACCAGTTTCAAATATGTCTGTTCATTAGTTATTTATTTTTAGAAAAGTCAGCTGGGTTGTTTTGTTCTGATATCATTGTTTTTGTGTAGTCTCAGCTTTAACTGAGCAATAACAGATAGAGTACAATCCCTGTTTCCAGCCTCTCTCTCTCTCTCTCACCCAGATAATCTTTTCAACAGTCTTCTAAGACTTTAACTATAATGTTAAATTCATTAACCCTTAAATCATTAATCCTTCACAAAGTTTAGAAATTTCATAGTGTAACTTATTGTTTCAAGTTATCTTTAGTTTAGATTTCTTTGTTATTCAGACCTTCTCTTTAAACTTCAAAAGCCATCCTCATCTTAAAGCCATCACCATGTCTCCAAATTATCCTCTGCCATCCTAATGACCTGCAGGATTAAGACTATGATAGAGACATATTAGTTCAATATCATACAGTTTTACTAATCCAAATAAATTTTGTTCTGCTCCACAAAGTTATCAATCACAATCACAGCATGGTCTCAGCTGGCTCTTGGATGCCGATCTCATTCATAGCTCTTTTCCTTCAGGGTGTTTCCTGGCTCTCAATTTATGCGGTATTTGGTGAGCGGTATAGAGGGGCCAATATTAGGGCAGGGGCTGCTGTGTCCAGTCTTGACCTTGGCCCTTACGAAACACAGCTTCCCCCCCCAACAGAGATGCTGCTGGCCTCACAGACATCTGCCTCACCTCTCATACACACCTCACATAAAACCCCCTCCTCCTTTTTTTTTTTTTTTTTTTTTGGTAGGGGGTCCAAGGCGACTTATCGTGATTCCCCTGGCTTGGGTTGCCCCCCGTCAGGCCGTAGGAAGTCTTACCCGTCATCGGGAACAACCACATCGTGCTCAACCTCGTCATCGCTTTGAGATCTTTGACCCTAAACAGGATCCGATATTTTCTGGAGCCTTTTGGAAAGTGCATTCAAGAGTCATCAGAGCCATCTGGTCTGCTTTCAAATTAGCAAAAACATGGAGACAGGTTAATTATAACACAACTTAATCACTAAAATCCATCATACTTCTTCAAAGACGCAACCTAACAGTGCGTGGATTACACTCAGTGAATTTAGCCAAAACAACTCTCCATTCCATTTAATGTTCTGCTACATCTGTGACTAAGGCCATCAGTTCTGTACATGGTGAAGACTAAGAGTAGACAGAAGTTACTGGTCATATCATACATTAATCAAAATTTCAGTTCAATTTCCGTCTTATTGCCCTCTTGATGGCACCTTTTTTACATCTTAACAAATAACTGTCTATTGTGTTCACATAATGCCCTGTGCTTTTACTCATCAATATCTTCTATCATCTGTGGCACAGGCTCATATATCAGCTTTGAGCTGGTCTGGGATGAGAGAGAGACTCTGAGGCCTTCAGGGTTGCTACACTGCATTTTCATAAACTTCTCACTCTTCACACTAGCTCAGCGTAAGATCTGGCTTTGTTTTTAAATAAATGAGACATTTTCCTTTTAACTCTATCCTTAGACAGAAATCACATTTTCAAATGATCATAACTTTATATTTGTCTCTTGCCCCCAAAATGAATTCAGAAACTTTAATTTCCACTCAGATTGAGTCTCTGTTACTCAAATTAGGCCACGTGGTGGCCGGATTGAGATTACAAATGGTTTATTTCAGATCAGCACAATCTTATCTTTTGAAACCAAAACATCAATTTCTAGGGTTTTCAACATTTTAACACCTATAGTTATTTCAACAACCCAATATTCAGTCAAATCATCATTATCAGAGTTTTGCAAAGGTGAGAAGAGCAAGAACATATTTATTATCTTTTTCATTTAACTCGGTTAATCAGGATTTATATATTTTATATATCTTTTACAACATGTTTTATCATCTTTAACTTTAATTTTAACCTCATATTAAAATTATCTCAAATCCTTCCTTCAAAAATAATCACTAAAGAATTTATCAAGCTTATTATTTTCTCATTTTCTTAGTGCAAATCTCTGTTTTATTCTTTTTTTTTTTTTTTTTTTTTTTTTTTTTTTTTTTTTTTTTACTGATTTCATTTACAGAATTTAGTCTGGTGGCCTGATTTGCCACACTTTTTACACCTTATGGGTGTTCAGACACAGTTACGCGCAAAATCAATGGCCCAGCTGAGCACAATTAAAACGCTCTCATCTGGAGCAACGTTCAGCAACCTGTGTGCTCCAAAACTGTCAGTCTGTCTGAGAACAGAGCTCGCTCGAGGTCCAATAAAACAGACAATGGCTTGCAATTTATGGTGCTTTATCAAAGTTTATCTGCTTTTTCACCAACATTATTTTTAGTTACTCAAATTGTATATCTCCCTTCGGGTATGGCACCTCCCCCATTTTATAAATTAATGAATACGCACAAACATCTACAAATTTGAATTCTCTTGTTCTCTCTTTGTTTGTAGCTAGTTAACTTCCAATTACAATAAAAACATTTCTGCCCATTATCTTCATCAGTCCAGCAAATTTCTTTGAAGTCAGGGTTTCAGAGCGGAGCTGCTTACAGCATTTGCTCTTGTTCATCTTACAATCTTTATACCGACTAATCAAATTACTGATCATATCACTCAAATTGTTAGCTAAAATTTAGTCAAAGTTCATACTCACCAGCGATCTTTAAACAGCTGTGGCATTTTAATTTCTCCGTTTCATTTCTCCACAGTCAATGCCTCTCACACCCAGCATTTCGGTGTCTGCTCACAGTTCTCACACGCGTTCTCACAACAGCCCATCGATTTATCCTTTTCCTTCAACTGACTCTTTCACAGTCCCAGTCCGGTCACTCAGCGGTGACACTCAAATCATGACATTTAATGAACTTCGTATACGTTGCATGCATTTCTGGCCATATAATTTTCTCATTTGATAAAATACCGGTGTCTCATATTCAGCTAGCTTGCTTTGGATTTCCCCATATTGGCAGTCTGATTCTGTGGCTTTTCGCGCGCGCGCTATTAATCTGTTGGACGTCTCCGGACAGATCTGATCTCCTCGCCCGAGATCAGCCGGGCGGACACTCTCAATAGTGCCCGATTTTGTGCCCTGGTTACCTGACCGCGGGCGGAACCAACCCAATCGAGGTAATATGGTTCCCAGACCAATCTAGGTCTTATTTAATCGCCCACGTGATTTCAGTTTCTATCCCATAAACATATCAACCACGTTGCATTCGTCACAGAGTCAGACTCCCCCTATGGTTTATCCCTATCAATTCAATTTTCAATTTAACCAAATTCTAAAAAATAAAATAAAATTCCCCCTGAATTTTTTTTTTATTTTTTTTTTTAAGTTTGTCTCTTACCAGAAGCGCCCCGTTGCCATCGGATTCGTTTTCTCTGATTCCAGTGGCTGGACCCTCCGGACACCCCAGAGCAGTCAGGCCCTTCTCCCTCAATCCTACGGGGTAAGGCTGTGACTCTAAGTCCAGGATGATCATTCACCGACCTGCTCTCGGGGTCCAGAAGGCACATCCAAGGAATCCCACTTCTGACACCAACTGTAATGGCAAAAATTAATTCATTGACATCACTAATAAGAGACAAACCATAATCCAATTGTCTTTATAAAGATTTATTTTCCTTGCAAGGAAGAGCCACGGTCAAACGCAGCCGCTCGAGGCTACCTTGAGTGTGAACTGGAGACACAAAGAAGCCACAAGCTTCTTATACCCCCAATGTCTAAATAACCCCCTCAGTAATTTCCCATACATCTGGCGAAACCCACTGAAGGTTTCGCCTTGAGCAATTAAAAGCAAGAAACACAATGGTCCTTCATCTGTAACAACAGACAGAGTATCACCTACTCTTAATCAGCATATCTATTCAAACGCATAGATGCTAGTCAGGAATTCCAATTCCAAGAGCCATCAAAGATAAAAGGGACAATGTATGGCTTCCACAGGTGGGCCTCTTTGATCTGACTCATTTAAAACACAATAGAGAAAACAGGTCTGGAAGATTAAATCTTCTGTGATTAAATTTTTCCCCAACACCATGAATGAAGTTCATCAGTAAATGCGCGCTCTGTGAGGCCATGAATGAAGTTCATCCGTAAATGCGCGCTCTGTGAGGCCATGAATGAAGTTCATCCGTAAATGCGCGCTCTGTGAGGCCATGAATGAAGTTAATCCGTAAATGCGCGCTCTGTGAGACCATGAATGAAGTTCATCCGTAAATGCGCGCTCTGTGAGACCATGAATGAAGTTCATCCGTAAATGCGCGCTCTGTGAGGCCATGAATTAAGTTCATCCATAAATGCGCGCTCTGTGAGACCATGAATGAAGTTCGTCCGTAAATGCACGCTCTGTGAGGCCATGAATGAAGTTCATCCGTAAATGCGTGCTCTGTGAGACCATGGGTGCGTCTCAACATTTCCCTAGTAGTCAGGGCATTGATCAGGCATTGATCGGTCTATGTGTGAGACGCACGCCATGGCATGAATGAATGACAATTCGTCCGTGAACCCTTGTTTATACTCGACGCGTCCGCACCATGGTCCGAACTAGGGATGGGCAACAGTGGTCGAGTAATCGAGTACTCGAACGTGACAGCGATCATCGATCATGAGAACGATGATCGCCCTGAAAAAAAAATATTTGTCTCTTTTTTTTATTGGTTATTGCGTCGTTTTGCGCAGTACCGGAGGTCTGATTGGTTAGCGTTATACAGCACGCCTCCAGACCAGTGGCGTAGGCAGAAAGATGATGATGGGTGGGCCTCCAATAGTGTGGGTGGGCCGGAATAATTCGCATTACCCCCTTAATTTGGAAGAAAAATCCAAATATCCGACTGAAATTTAGCTAACAGTATTCCGTAGCCTATATTTTGGACCTTTTATTGTCTATTGTCTTTTAATATAGTCAACTTCTACATGTTGATGCCTTCTCAAGCCCCCGTATGAGCTGTGTTTGTAATGTTTGAGCACGACGTGAGGATGGACGTTTGCAAGGTTGCTTTAAAATTCCGCTATTGCTGTAATAGTGTCACAGAAACTAAATACTGTAAGCACTAAGCTCCGTGCGATCAATCAAAGTGTGGACGGCTGTAACGTGTAACGCTGTAACCTGATAACTATATCACGAAGAGAAATCACAATGTCCTGTATCGACAACCTGCCAATAATAAACGTGCTCACAAATATTACATGCATATATATGATTGCCATGCCACGGCGGGCTAGACTAAAAACCTACCCATAGCTTACCTTGTATGGCTGATGTCTGTTCTAAACAAGTCGGAGTTGCTGGGTTTTGAATTGAAGATGTTGATGTTTATCACTTATCAGTTAGTTCACTTTCAAACGACAAAACGGTTATGGTGTCCTGTCATCTTTGTCAAGACGTGTTTCTTTCTTAAACTGTCATAACTTACAGTTTAGCCATTTTTTTTATGACAAATAAAGGCGCTGCTAGTTGGATTCGATACCGCTTATTGCCGCGAACATAACATTACTGGCGTGACGTAACTGAAGAAACTAATTAGCATATTTATATTAATATTAGAATAGAATGTTCTAATACATGACAAAATAAATCACATTTAAAATAATTACTGAAGAATTGTTAAACATTAGAAAATAGTATTATTAAAAAAAAAATTATTTCCCTGGATCTGACAGGATGGGCAAGCTGTCAATGTGGGTGGGCCCAGGCCCACCCGTAGCTACGCTAGTGCTCCAGACCGCGGCGAAATAAAGTAAAACTGAGGCGTGCACTGGCTGCAGTGATGTCTGGAATCACTGTGATCATTGAATGGTTAGTGCAAGATGTGCAGCGCCAATCTGTCACAGCCTACATAGCATTATAATGAGAACACGATGGAAATTAGAATGCTGTAAATGATCTGTGCTTAGTTCCCCGTGTATCAGCTGATCCACAGAGAAACTAGCGAGAACACTCAGACTAGCGCGTGAAGTTCATGTGCGCATTCGCGTCCTTTTCTGCAGATGCACGTAGTAAGATTACTTTTATGTTTTTTTATGTCTATCTGATTAATCTAATATAAGAAGCGTTTGGTTGAGCTTAATAAGCTAGCAAAGCGTTGCCGTTATACCGGCTGTTGTTCATTCTCTTCAGTTTCAGCTCAAACGCATATTTCATGCTCGACATGATGGTTTAGAGACAGTCATATTCTTTTCAGATAGGCTATTTCTTTCTCAGAATCATTGATATTAGTAATGCAGCACTGCTATACTGGTCTCATATTTTTTAACAGTAGACCTATAGTTATTTAAAGTTGTTTTTCGTTATGAGTTCGAAAACGCGCAGTGATGTCTGTAAACACTTCGATCATGAATAATAAAATGAAGTGCATGATGTGCAGAGTCAATCTGTCAAAGCATTATAATGAGAACAGGATTTTAATAAAATGTTGTTTGTGTGTGCTTTCGTTGTCCGTGTATCAGCGTTGTTAAGGGAAGAGCGCATTCAAAATGTTCCGTTTCAAACCCTTCGCCTGTAAAATCTAGCACGCTGAAGTTCACGTGCGCATTCACGTCCTTTTGTGTTGATTTATGTCGTAATAGGTTCATAATAATCTTCATATTAATATTGATATAGGGTACGTTTGGTTGAGTTTATTAACCAGCCAGCAAGCTCTGCAGGGTGGTGTTATTTCACAATTTCAGCTCAAAGGCAATGCTACTGACTTGGTTATTTGAGACGGTCATTTTATAAAGATGTTTCTTTTTCAAAGACATTTATGCATCATAATCTAGCAGTTATTTTTTGTTTTATATGTTCATGTTTTCATATACCTGTTTTCATGTCACTTGTATTTGTCAACAACCATTTTCATAACAGTTTTCATTATTTCAATGACGGACAAGCCACGCCCCATGCACATGCCCCGCCCCCGAGTACTTGAGTACTCGTTTTTGAGACCTATCGATGATCGAAATGAGAAATTGACAAAAATGCCCATCCCTAGTCCGAACGAACAAGCGCGAGGGTGCGCGCGGCAAAAATTGCGTCATCTCAGAGTGTCGGACTCAAAGGAAACAATGCGCGCTCTGTGCGGCCGTGCACATTTTACTTTCGGTTTTGAATTAGTGCCAATTCGGTGGCGGGTTGCTTGAATTGTGGGTTCATTAGCCTATTATTTTATATGAAAAACACAACAACAAAACAAATGACAAACTCCCTTAAATAGGCGCTTCGCTTTGAAACCAAATCTTCCGCGATCATCTCAGCCAGCTCCTCACTCTATGATGAATGAAATCTGATGAATGACTCCTGCCGAGACTCACGGTCGGGTCATGCTTTATTAAGCAGACACGTTCAGTTTTAATTTGTATTGTCTGTTCTCTAACTGAACTAAATTATTTTATTATGATAAAAAAATAAAAATAAAACGACGGTGGGGTGGTGCCACGGTGGGCAAG
>NC_137120.1:57500-190000 GCF_949357685.1 Gobio gobio | reverse complement strand
TCCTCTCCCTTGCCCATGTCCCATTCCTCTCCCTTGCCCTTGTCCCATTCCTCTACCTTGCCCTTGTCCCTTACCTCTACCTTGCCCTTGTCCAGGCTTTCCTCTACCTTGCCCTTGTCCCACTTCTCCACCTTGCCCTTGTCCCACTCCTCTCCCTTGCCCATGTCCCATTCCTCTCCCTTGCCCTTGTCCCACTCCTCTACCTTGCCCTTGTCCCACTCCTCCACCTTGCCCGAGTCCCATTCCTCTACCTTGCCTTTGCCCCACTCTCTCTTGCCCTTGTCCCACTCCTCTACCTTACCCTTGTCCCATTCCTCTACCTTGCCCTTGCCCCACTCCTCTACCTTGCCCTTTTCTTCAAGGTGAATGCATATCTTGAGGCTAAAGGCCTGAAATCAAAAAATCAAGTCAGGAATCTTGGTGTGATTTTGGAGTCAGACCTGAGTTTCAGTAGTCATGTCAAAGCAATAACTAAATCAGCTTACTATCATCTTAAAAATATTGCAAGAATTAGAAGCTTTATTTCCAGGCAAGACTTAGAGAAACTCATTCATGCTTTTATCACCAGCAGGGTGGATTATTGTAATGGTCTTCTAACAACAGATCACTCAGATCATCAGGATCAAGTCAATTAGAAATACCAAGGGTTCACTCAAAGCAAGGAGAGTCTGCGTTTAGCTATTATGCCAGCCGTAGCTGGAACCAGCTTCCTGAACAGATCAGATGTGCTCCAACAGTAGCCACTTTCAAATCCAGACTCAAAACACATCTGTTCAGCTGTGCCACTGTACGTCCGACTGATTGCACCTTATCTTATGCATTTACTCAATGTGCTCTGTGCTTTGTCCGAACTGCTTGCACTTTAATTATGTTTCATTTTAACCCTGTTTTATTCTTAGTTTTTAATTATACTTTTATTTTTAATTATTTTTTTATTTTGTTAAGGCTGTCTGGGTGGAAGAGGTTGAGAGACGGGGGAGCGATAAATCGAAATCCCTCCGGTGCGAGGACGATCCGTTTAGATCTGCTCTGACGGATAGATCTGTATAGCCTTGGTGGTAAGAGGAAGGACCGTGTAGATCCGATCTGACGGTCGAACAAAGTAGAGATAGCCCTGGTGTTCCTGTCCAGGAAGATTTGTCTGTAAGGGTAATGTTTAAATGCACAGTTACCTGACAAATATTTTTTGAGTACTCGCTCTGGTGCGAGGACGATCCGTTTAGATCTGCTCTGACGGATAGATCTGTATAGCCTTGGTGGTAAGAGGAAGGACCGTGTAGATCCGATCTGACGGTCGAACAAAGTAGAGATAGCCCTGGTGTTCCTGTCCAGGAAGATTTGTCTGTAAGGCTAATGTTTAAATGCACAGTTACCTGACAAATATTTTTTGAGTACTCGCTCTGGTGCGAGGAAGACCCGTTTAGATCTGCTCTGGCAGGTAAAACATCTAGAGAACACCCTCAAGTTAGGCCAAGAAGATTTGTCTGTAAGGGTACTGTCTAAACGCACAGCTACCTGACAAATATTTTTAAAGTAAACCTGACTCTCCATTTTCTTCCACCCCAGATAGGGGATTTCATCTTTATTTTTATTTCCTTTTAATTCCTATTATAACTATTATACTATATATATTTTTATTTTATTCACTTATAACTATTTTAACTTCATTTCTGTGTAAAGCACTTTGAATTGCCACTGTGTATGAAATGTGCTATACAAATAAACTTGCCTTGCCTTGCCCTTGTCCCATTCCGCTACCTTGCCTTTGTCCAGGCTTTCCTCTACCTTGCCCTTGTCCCATTCCTCTCCCTTGCCTTTGTCCCAATCCTCTACCTTGCCTTTGTCCCATTCCTCTACCTTGCCTTTGTCCCATTCCTCTACCTTGCCCTTGTCCCACTCCTCTACCTTACCCGTGTCCCATTCCTCTACCTTGCCTTTGCCCCACTCTCTCTTGCCCTTGTCCCACTCCTCTACCTTACCCTTGTCCCATTCCTCTACCTTGCCCTTGTCCCATTCCTCTTCCTTGCCCTTGTCCCATTCATCTCCCTTGCCCTTGTCCCATTCCTCTTCCTTGCCCTTGTCCCATTCATTTACCTTACCCATGTCCCATTCCTCTACCTTGCCCTTCTCCCACTCCTCTACCTTGCACTTGTCACACTCCTCTCCCTTGCCCTTGTCCCTTTTCCTCCACCTTGCCCTTGTCCCATTCCTCTCCCTTACCCTTGTCCCACTCCTCCACCTTGCCCTTGTCCCACTCCTCTACCTTGCCCATGTCCCATTCCTCTCCCATGCCCATGTCCCATTCCTCTACCTTGCCCTTGTCCCATACCACTACCTTGCCCTTGTCCAGGCTTTCCTCTACCTTGCCCATGTCCCACTCCTCCACCTTGCCCTTGTCCCACTCCTCTCCCTTGCCCATGTCCCACTCCTCTCCCTTGCCCATGTCCCACTCCTCTCCCTTGCCCATGTCCCACTCCTCTCCCTTGCCCTTGTCCCATTCTTCTACCTTGCCATTTCCCTTGTCCCACTCCTCTACCTTGCCATTTCCCTTGTCCCATTCTTCTCCCTTGCCCTTGTCCCATTCCTCTACCTTGCCTTTGTCCCATTCCTCTACCTTGCCCTTGCCCCACTCCTCTCTCCTGCCTTTGTCCCATTCCTCTACCTTGCCCTTGCCCCACTCCTCTCTCCTGCCTTTGTCCCATTCCTCCACCTTGCCCTTGTCCCATTCCTCCCCATTGCCCTTGTCCCATTCCTCTCATATCCCTAACCCTATATATATTTTGTGTAAAAGTTTCCATCTTTGGAAACAAAGATTAAATTCTCAAGGTGAACACATATCTTGAGGCTAAATGTCTAAAAACGAAAGATCAAGTCAGGAATCTGGGTGTGATTTTGGAGTCAGACCTGAGTTTCAGTAGTCATGTCAAAGCAATAACTAAATCAGCTTACTATCATCTCAAAAATATATCAAGAATTAGATGCTTTGTTTCCAGGCAAGACCTAGAGAAACTCGTTCATGCTTTTATCACCAGTAGGGTGGACTATTGTAATGGTCTTCTCACTAGCCTTCCAAAAAGACCATTAGACAGCTGCAGCTCATACAGAACGCTGAGCAGAACCAGAACATATGACCATATCACACCAGTCCTCAGGCCTTTACACTGGCTTCCAGTTACATTTAGGATAGATTTTAAAGTACTGTTACTTGTTTATAAATCACTCAATGACCTAGGACCTAAATACATTGCAGATATGCTGATAGAATACAAACCCAACAGATCACTCAGATCATCAGGATCACATCAGTTAGAAATACCAAGGGTTCACTCAAAGCAAGGAGAGTCTGCTTTTAGCTATTATGCCAGCCGTAGCTGAACCAGCTTCCAGAACAGATCAGATGTGCTCCAACAGTAGCCACTTTCAAATCCAGACTCAAAACACATCTGTTTAGCTGTGCATTTACTGAATGAGCTCTGTGCCACTGTACGTCCGACTGATAGCACCTTATCTATGCATCCTCTTTTTATTCTTTTATTAACTGTTTTAGTTTCCTTTGTTCATTGTTGTTTTCATTTTATTCTTTTTAGTTCTCTTAACAACTGTATATTTCTATTTCTTCTTATGCATCTGTCACTATTTTATTTTTATCTTTTAAATTCTCTTTACAACGGTTTTAATTATCCTTGTTTTTATTTTTAATTCTTACACATGGTATTCTTATTTCTTATGTAAAACACTTTGAATTGCCATTGTGTATGAAATGTGCTATACAAATAAACTTGCCTTGCCTTACTTTAGTGTACTTGGGACTTTCGTGTACTTTAGCGTACTTGGGACTTTCGTGTACTTTAGCGTACTTGGGACTTTAGTGTACTTTAATGTACTTGGGACTTTAGTGTACTTTAATGTACTTGGGACTTTAGTGTACTTTAATGTACTTGGGACTTTAGTGTACTTTAATGTACTTGGGACTTTAGTGTACTTTAATGTACTTGGGACTTTAGTGTACTTTAATGTACTTGGGACTTTCGTGTACTTTAGCGTACTTGGGACTTTAGTGTACTTTAATGTACTTGAGACTTTAGTGTACTTTAATGTACTTGGGACTTTAGTGTACTTTAATGTACTTGGGACTTTAGTGTACTTTAATGTACTTGGGACTTTAGTGTACTTTAATGTACTTGGGACTTTAGTGTACTTTAATGTACTTGGGACTTTAGTGTACTTTAATGTACTTGGGACTTTAGTGTACTTGGGACTTTAGTCTACTTTAATGTACTAGGGACTTTAGTGTACTTTAATGTACTTGGGGAACCATCTTCAACCATCTGGTTAATAACTTTAACTCAAAGACTTGTGTAATATTTGTGTAATTAGTGTAATTAGGGTTAGTGTAATAATGTACAGTATGAAAGCTAGTGAAATATCCTAAAGGACTTCTAAATGTCCTAATTATTCTGATTTATTCTGATTTGTTTTGTTGCAGACAGCTCTCTGCCTCGTATGGCGGAACGCTTTGAGGGGCTTGAAAAGAACACAACAGCAAGAAGATTGCAGGTTTACCTTTATTGTCACTAAATTGCATACTGACATTTCACAAGAAATTCATATTATATGATGTTTTGCTACTGTGTCTGGATGTTGTCCCTCATTCCGCGGCTTCTTTGCTCTGAAAACAAGAAGATATCAGAGTTATTATGGCTAGAGAGCTCCTCTGTCCTGCTCCTAAAACACACCTCCACAACCAGATCATCAAGGTTTGGAAGTAAATCTCCAGGAGCCGGACTGAAAGGTGTAATACACGCACAACAGTAAAACAAGGAAGCAGTGGCGGAACAAGTTATTTTAGTCACTGAAGCTTCATGGACAGACGTTTTCACACACATTTTACACGGATGGATGGAAAGGTGAGCTCAAACTTCTGTTTACATCCAAAATGTTCTTAATCTTGAAAATGACTGATGGGACATTCTTAATATGTTTGGTTGAATTCAGCTTAAATCATTCAGCATTTGCAGTGTAAACAGCTTAATTTGTTGTCATTTATAATAAATAAATTGTATATATCGTCATTTATAAGTGATTTCAAATTAAAACAGTAGGATCAGAGTGAATATAGTGAGTGTTTAATTATTAATTAATGACACTAGTTACACAAATAATGCATGCATACACCATAAACCCTAATGCTCAAAATAATGAATTGTTCGAGTAGAGCCAACTCAAATTAAACAAATTAGTTCAATCAAATTAACTTTCATGAGTATTTAGAACTTACTTTTTTTGAGTTCTCAAAACTGACACATTTTAAGTAAACTGAATTGTTTCATTGTTTTATGAACTTGTTTCTTTTAATTTAGACTAACTTAAACTGAACCGAAACTATGCTGGCATTTCCATTTTCCCAGCATGCTTTGCCATGACACTCTTTTTTTGTGCTAGATTAACATTAAGTGGGATATTGAGTAGTGTTTAATGTTTTGTTATGCTAGTTTAGAAGAGTTTCTGTTATGTTCGTTTTATTGAATTAGCTAGTTAAAGCTAGTCAAGTTTCCACTACTAAAAATTGCCGATTACATTATATTTTTTAAGTGAAATGTATGAATGAGCTTACTCACATATTTAAAGTTCAGAGCAATTCAAATGTATGATTACAAAATAAATATCTGCAAGTTCTGCTTACTTAAACTTTACATTTCTTAACTTAACCCATTTTTTTAGTTTTACCAACTTATTCAGGTTTACAGTGTACTTGATCTTAAAATCATTTTAAATGTTTTATCTCCATCTTCAAGGCGCTAGTATTAAATATACTTTTTTTTGTTAAAATTAAATATTTGCTTGATTTCTCTTTGTCTCAGTTCATAAAGTGGTGTTATAAATCATTGTATTCATTAATTGATTGGTCTTGGTGTTGGTCCTTTCTCCATCAGCGGTTATTAACTAAAGAAGGCATGTATTGAGTTACACATGAATTGCTTCTCTGCATACTTATATTAAGTCTTTTGTTTCAGCTTATTGATCCCATCCTGAATATGCTGATCAAGGCTTCGAAAGAATGGTCCGTGTGGGAAACATTTTTTCCTCGAGGACACATTTTAGAAAGAATTATGGAGATGAAGTATCGGGATGCATTTCATAAAGTCAGGAGCACAAATGTGAAGTCACTCTATCTATTTTCATCTATTTTCTAAAGGCATCTCTGTTGACATACCGGACTTCTCCAATCATTGAGTCCTCTTAAACGCTAATGCTCATTTGCCGCCTTTTGTCAGTGAAATGCCCGCATATGAACATCCAATCAACAACCGATGCACAGAACGATACGGAAGAAAAGATCTTTCTCTACTTCCGTTTCATCACACATTTATTTGCTGACATATGGACATACGTATCCACTAAAGCCTGCATACCATTACACAAGAGGATGAGTGGAAGTTGACGCCCACAAACCACTCAAAGACAAGCAGCAGCAAACATCACACAATGGTTGGAGGAAATAACAGCCAAGTTTGAAATCAAGACGCGATTATGAAATGAAAAGTGCACTCTGTGTGATAAGTTGATCGTTTGTGCACCTACAACCATCACGCACACCATATATAACATGTAATGTAGTGCATTTTCCATGATAGAATTAGTGAACGATCTGACCTGATAAAAAATATGTGTGGTTCACACGTCTAGTGTGAAATGGGCCTGTCTGTGGTTTTCTTTTGCTTATTTATAATTGTTATCCACATAAGTTCTGCTGTTTGTGAAGTTGATATTATATTAAACTAAATATGCTGGCAAAATGATTTTGGTTTCTGATTATTAAAAAAAAAATTCAACTGTTTTATCAATTGCCAATATTATCATTCATTGCAACCCTAATTCAGTCCATCACAATATCGTGCAATGCTCAGTTTCTTATTTCAGCAGGATTCATGTGAATCAGCAAGAAAAGTCGTAGGTGGTCATTCATTCAGTTTTTCCAATCGCTGTGGTTACTGACCAACTACAGTTGAGTTTTGAATGAGCTAGTGGGGCTAACTAAACAAACAACTTTGCTCTTTGTAGGTATTGTACAGCCCAACACTGTTATCATGGTAGTATAGGTTTGACTGTTACCTTCCCGACATCACGGCTCTTGGCCCTCAGCTTGTTGACCTGGGACTCTGCGATGTCAGCGCGCTCCTGAGCCTCCTCCAGCTCATGCTGCACCTTCCTGTACCTGGTCAGGTGAGTGTTGGCCTGCTCCTCCTGTTACGATTACACAAGATATCCAACCCATTTCATTGCAGTGCATTCATGGCGCTGGACGTTTTTGTCAATGCTAAAACATTTGATATTGGACTTACAGCTTCTTCAGCCTGGCGCTTGTAGGCCTTCACTTTCAGCTGCAGCTTGTCTACCAGATCCTGCAGTCGGGTCACGTTCTTCTTGTCTTCCTCAGTCTTTGGGTGTAAATATTGGTTATGGTCTTAGTTAAACTGTATATTGTAAAAGGTGAAACTTTTCTAATTCCTGGGTAGTTTTACCTGGTAGGTAAGCTCCTTCACTCTCCTCTCGTATTTGCGCACTCCTTTCACCGCGTCTGCACCACGTCTCTGCTCGCCTTCAACTTCAGACTCTAACTCACGCACCTTCAGTAGAGAGTTATTGTTTCACCTGTCAAATCTCTGCTATGTACACCTAAGAATGTGTTTTGTTAAGCTCCTGAACACTCAAATTTACCCTGGACTCCAGTTTCTGGAGCTGTTTCTTTCCACCCTTCATGGCCAGACTCTCAGCCTCATCCAGACGGTGCTGCAGGTCTTTGACAGTCACCTCCAAGTTCTTCTTCATCCTCTCCAGATGAGAACTGGTGTCCTGCTCCTTCTTCAGCTCCTCAGCCATCATGGCAGCCTGTAATATAAGCCATGATTGAAAAAATTAACTAACCAATATACACCGATCAGGCATAACATTATGACAGGTGAAGTGAATAACACTGATGATCTCTTCATCTCCTGTTAGTGGGTGGGATATATAAGGCAGCAAGTGAACATTTTGTCTTCAAAGTTGATGTGTTAGAAGCTGGAAAAATGGGCAAGCGTAAGGATTTGAGTGATTGAGTGGCCAGATTGTGACGGATAGACGACTGGGTCAGAGCATCTCCAAAACTGCAGCTCTTGTGGGGTGTTCCCGGTCTGCAGTGGTCAGTCTCTATCAAAAGTGCTCCAAGGAAGGACCAGTGGTGAACCGGCGACAGGGTCATGGGTGGCCAAGGCTCATTGATGCATGTGGGGAGCGAAGGCTGGCCCGTGTGGTCCGATCAAACAGACGAGCTACTGGAGCTCAAATTGCTCAAGAAGTTAATGCTGGTTCTGAGGATGCAGTATGGGAAGAAGGCAAGCCGGCGTGAGACAGTGATGCTTTGGGTAATGTTCTGCTGGGAAACCTTGGGTCTTGCCATCCATGTGGATGTTACTTTGACACGCACCACCTATCTAAGCATTGTTGAGACCATGTACACCCTTTCATGGAAACGGTATTCCCTGGTGGCTGTGGCTCATTCAACAGGATTATGCGCCGCCACAAAGCAAAAATGGTTTAGGAATGGTTTGAAGAACAAGAAGCTTGAGGTGTTGACTTGGCCTCCAAATTCCCCAGGTCTCAATCCAATCGAGCATCTGTGGTATGTGCTGAACAAACAGGGGTCTAGAGGAGTCCATGCCTCGACAGGTCAGCAAAAGGGGGACCAACACAATATTAGGAAGGTGGTCATAATGTTATGCCTGATCGGTGTATATAGAAATACCTTCCATGACTGTTCAGTTTGTTACCACATGCACCTAAACACAATGCAAATAACTGTTTAAATCAGAGTAGAGAAGCAGAATGTCAACACTCACATCAGTGATGGCCTTCTTGGCCTTCTCCTCTGCATTTCTGGCCTCCTGGACTGAATCTTCCACCTCACCTTGAACTTGGACCAGATCAGCCTCAAGCTTCTTCTTGGTGTTAATAAGACTTGTATTCTATGGGATGTAAGCAGTTAGTTTAGTGTACATTTAAATGAAAGTTTGTTGTGTGTCCTGAATTTGTTAGAAGTATGAAGTGATTGTTTGTACTTGTGAGTGCAGCAGTCCCACACGCTCGCTAGCATCAACCAGCTCTTGCTCCGCCACTTTGCGGCCTCTCTCTGTTTGCTCCAGTGCAGCTCTCAGCTCCTCAATCTCTGCTTGCATCAGGTTATTCCTGCGCTCCACCATGGCCACCTGCTCCTTCATGTCCTCCTGTCCTCTGAGAGCGTCATCAAGGTGAAGTTGGGCATCCTGTGGCAACATTCTTTCTTTGTTAGCTCTCTTGCTTTGGTTAATTCATGTATTATATTAATTTTGCCAAAGTATATATTGCAATTCCACGTTCTACAGAAAGATACCTTGAGTTGGCCTTGGATGTTCCTGAGCTGTTTCTGGGCCTCGGCAGCCTGGCGGTTGGCATGACTCAGCTGGATCTCCATCTCATTCAGATCTCCCTCCATCTTCTTTTTGACTCTCAGGGCATCATTTCTGCTCCTGATCTCAGCGTCCAGAGTG
Organism: Gobio gobio; assembly: GCF_949357685.1. Classification (NCBI taxonomy): domain Eukaryota; kingdom Metazoa; phylum Chordata; class Actinopteri; order Cypriniformes; family Gobionidae; genus Gobio; species Gobio gobio. Next base: position 180,434 of record NC_137120.1, on the reverse strand, counting down.
CTCTGCATGGAATCGATCACTCTTTGGCTGTTCCTCTTGATCTGTTCCATCTCCTCATCCTTCTCAGAAAGCTTCCTGTCAATCTCGCTCTTCACCTGGTTCAGCTCCAGCTGCACACGAAGAATCTTGGACTCTTCATGTTCCAGGGTGCCCTACAAGGACAAAAGACAAAAATTTACTTTTTAGATTTGTCACAAGCACATTTATGAGGATTTAAGAAGGAAATTATTAACAGAAATTATGTTTTTCCTTTCAGGGTTTAGACCTATTCAGTGTTTTAATATTATGCAAAGCTATCGTGTCATAATGTTAGCATCATAGGAATGTCACCTCAGCTTCTTCAAGTGCAGTCTGGATCTCTGTTTTCTCAGACTCCACTGTCTTCTTGGCTTTCTCTAACTCATGAATGCTCTTTCCAGTCTCCCCAAGCTGCTCAGTGAGGTCAGAAATCTCCTCTAAAAGGGTTTAAAAATCATAAGTGTAAGATTTTCTGTTATATTTCATCTCTTTTTTTAGTCCTTGGTGTACAAATAAAAGTTGCTTACGTTGCAGATTCTTGTTCTCCCTCTTCAGGGTCTCGAGGTGGTCAAGAGCTTCCTCATAGGAGTTCTTCATTTTGAAAAGCTCCGTGCTGAGAGAACGAGCTTCTTTCTGAGCACCTTCTAGTTCAGCCTGACATTCCTCATACTTCTGTTTCCACTCTGCCAGCACCTGATAATGAGAGAAATGTAGTCATTGTTAATTAGCTAAGTTCACAGGGTTAGCTTAGGGTTAGTTTTACAGGTTATCCATGTCTTTCTTACCTTGTCAAAGTTTCTCTGCTTCTTGTCAAGGTTGGCTGCCAATGCATTTGCCCTCTCCACATCAATCATGAGATCCTCTACTTCACCCTGCAGTCTCTGTTTGGTCTTTTCCAGAGAGGCACACTTTGAGTTCACCGCCTCAATGGATTCTTCAGCATCCTGCAGACGCTGGGCCAGCTTTTTCCTGAGGAAAATGAAATGAAATTATAACATTTTGCTAATATTTGTCATGTTAAATGTAGGGAAATTAAGACTTTTCCATTGATGTATTTACTTGGATTCCTCAAGCTCCTCAGTGCGCTGGATGGCATCAGTCTCATATTTGGTTCTCCACTGAGCCACTTCACAGTTGGCCTTAGACATCCCACGCTGGAGTTCAGCTTTGGCCTCCTGCTCTTCCTCATACTGCTCTCTGAGCAAATCACAGTCATGGCGGGCAGACTGAACCGCATGGGCCAGAGCGTTCTTGGCCTATCAGGCAGAACATTGAGTTACCATCTATACAATGTTTTATATTATAAAAAAGCTAATTAATTATGTATAACTCTACCTTGACTTCTTCCTCAATATGTCTTTTGAGTTCCTCAATTTGCTGTGTGTAAGCCTGTTTTCCTCTAGTTAATTGTGAAACAAGTGCTTCTTTCTCTTCCAGTTGCCGACTAAATTCACCTTGGAAACCGGTTACAGATAGTACCATGAAATATAATAGCATGCAAACTTTTTAACTCTTTTTATTTTAGGTTTTTACACATGTAGCTTACTCTGTCTTACCATTTTCAGTCTGAAGTCTTGCACGTTGTGCATTCATGTCATTCAACTGACGAACATTTTCATCACTCTTGGATTTGATTTCACTCAGCTGGTCTTCCAGGGTACGGCACATCTTCTCTAAATTAGCCTAGAGAGATTCAAGGTTATATCCAGATGTTTGTAAAGATGCTTTTATATTAATAATCCTCTAGTGACATTACCTTTGCTTTAGCCACAGCCTCCATGTTGCTTGTCAAGTCATCAATCTCCATCTTGTATTCACTCTTCTCCTTCTCCAGCTTCTGCTTGACTCGCTGGAGGTTGTCGATCTGTTCTCCGAGCTCAGCCACACTATCTGCCTGCTTCTTTCGCAGAGCTGCGGCCGTAGCTTCATGCTGCAAGGTGGACTCTTCCAGATCACGACGCAACTTCTGGAATTCAGCTTCACGCTTCTTGTTCATCTCAATCTGGGCAGAAGTGGCACCACCAGCTTCCTCAAGCCTCTCACTGATCTCCTCCAGTTCCCTGGAGAGATCAGCTCTCTGCTTCTCCACTTTAGCACGAGCAGCTCGCTCAGCCTCGATTTCCTCTTCCAGCTCCTCAATACGGGCCTAAATAAAGAAAGTTGAATTACCCAGTGATCATTGGTAATGTGGGTTTTCCCAGCTGTGCAACTACTTGATATAATACAGAGAAAAGATTAGGGTTAGTGTTACCTGAAGTTCTTTGATCTTCTTCTGAAGCTGTATTCCCAGAGACTGTTCATCCTCAATCTTGCTGAGAAACTGACTGATCTCAAAGTCTTTCCTGTTTTTAAAGTAGTGTTTTGTAAAATGTGCAGAATACATACATTTAAAAAACAAAAATGTGTAATTGTGTTAAACTGATGTCCACTCACTTTTTGATCTTCTCATCTGATTGCTGTTTGTCATTCTCCAGGTCCATTATGGACTCCTGGGCCAGTTTCAGATCACCCTCAAGCTTCCTTTTGGCTCTCTCAAGGTCCATACGGAGCTTCTTCTCTTGCTCCAGTGAGCCCTCAAGCTAACAGAAACCAGAGCATTTAATTCTGGTATAGAGGCACAAAATTAAATTCCCATCGATTCATACTCTTATTGTCATGCCAAATATCTTACATCATCCACTTGCTGCTCAAGCTTTGTCTTAGATTTAGTCAGAGTGTTGACTTTGTCTTCCTCTGCCTGAAGGTCATCAAGAGTCTGCTGGTGTGCCTCTTGGAGGGCTTTTTTCTCTTTGGTCAGCTTAGCAATGCTCTCATCCTGAGAGGCCATCTCCTCCGTCAGGTTTTTAACCTAAATGGAGACATTGTTCACTAGTTCATTCTCAAGACCCTGAACAATCAGCAGTGTGAAGAACATGTGAAAAGATTATTGACCTTATTTTCTGTGGCATGTTTCTCCTTCTCCACTTTGGCCAATGTGAGCTCCAGGTCATCAATGTCTTTCTTCAGTTCAGAGCATTCGTCCTCCAGTTTCCTCTTCTTGGCAGTCAGTTCAGCATTGCTTTCCTCCTCATCCTCCAGCCTCTCGGATGTCTCTTTGAGTTTTGCCTCGAGCTGGATCTTGCTTTTGATGAGACCTTCACATCTCTCCTCAGCATCAGAGAGGTTTTCACCTTCCTGTTCATTGAGATGGATTTAGTTTAATGGCTTATGTTCATAGCTGTACCATCCATATTAGCATCAATAAGAGCTGAAATACTCACAGATGCTACTTGCAGTTGAAGGTCGTTTTTCTCCTGAATAATTGACACCATTTTCTCCTCAAGCTCTTTCTTTTTAGCTAATGCCTTTGTTAGATCCTCCTTCATTTTCTCATAGTTCTCCTTCATGGCTGCCATTTCTTTCTCAGTCTCTGCACTCTTTAGAAGAGGCTTGATCTTGAAGTAGAGCTTCATCCATGGCCAATGTTTCACATTCATGAATGAGCGGATGTTGTATTGGATGGAATAAATTGCTTCTCTGTGTAAATAGCAATCAGTAATTTAGTCATTATCAGTCTTTCATAACAAACAGTTATGTTTCAAACAGTTTTGTATGTTCCTTCATACCTCCTCTCCATCATTTTGACAAACTCTTTCCTCATGAGAAATCCACGGCACAAAGCCTGAGTCATGGTAACCAGTGCTGCTAGTTTCTCATCTCTCAACTCCTCAAGAGTACCCAAGAGACCAGCTTTGAAGAACACCTATAAGAACATATAATGATGTTACTGGTATATTATGGAACCCATTGTCCTTTATTGCAGATTTGCTGTGCAGCTCACCTTGGTGTGTCCAAACTTGTATTGGGTGTGGTCAATATCAATAGAACCCAGGAGTTTCTCTGAAGCCTTTTTGTTGTCAATGAACTGTCCCTCAGGGATGACGCTAGCATTTAATACTTTGTATCTAGAGGACATTCAGAGAAGACTCATGTTCTTGTGAACAATATTCATAAGATTGTGAAGATTAGGTGGTGCATCATCTCTTATTCAGTGCTTTCAAAAAGGAGTCTTTACCTCTGCTTGAAGTCACCATAGAGGATTCTGCTGGGGAAACCCTTCCTGCAGATTCTGATGCCCTCCAGCACCCCATTACACCTGAGCTGGTGGATAACCAGGAAGTTCTCCATCAGACCTGCAATGAAAATGTCCTTAAGGTTCCAGATGTATTTTAAGTGTTAACTGTGATGCACTTGAGTCTTCAGGGATTAAGTTTACCTGGAGTCTTGGACTCATTAGGAATCAAGCAGCGCACAAAGTGAGGGTGAGTGCTCCTCAAGTTCGTCATCAGCTTTCCCAAGTTCTCCTGTGGAAATGTTTGTCATTAGTCTAATCTCTAATGGTGTAAAAGTTCACCTCCTTCATTAAAAGAGAGAATCTGTTTTACCCTAAAAAGTGCAGAGACAGTCTGGAAGGAACCACCCTTCTTCTTGCCTTTCTTTCCGCCTCCCTCAGCTGTTTATGTCAATGAAAAAATAGTCTTTATTGATCTTGTGTTCCTTTTCATTAACCCCTTCAATAAATCACTATTAGATAATATCTAATTACATCATAACAAAGGAATTGAGGAAATGCAGATGGTTGTACCTTCAGCAGCTCCATGAGTGGCATACAGGAAGGCCAGCCCTTTGAGCGATGACTTTTGGTAGAGTTGCACAACAGAGTCGTTCAGTGGATCCTTGTTCTTGTCCAACCAGCCATTAATGTTGTAGTCCACAGTGCCGGCGTAGTGCACCAGAGAGAAGTGGGCCTCTGCCTTACCTTTGGCAGGCTTGGGCTTCTGGAAAGCTGGACATTTGCCCAGATGCTGATCATGCAGCTTGTTTTTGAAGCTTGTGTCTGTAGCCTTGGGGAACATGCACTCCTCTTCAAGGATGGAGAAGATGCCCATTGGCTGGTGAAGAAATATTCACGCTCAAGTATAGGCACAATATGAATAATCATTTTAATTTGCTGAATGTCTCTTACCTTCTCAATGAGCTCAATGCAGGCAGCCAAGTCCATACCAAAGTCAATGAACTCCCATTCAATGCCTTCTTTCTTGTACTCCTCTTGCTCCAGAACAAACATGTGGTGATTGAAGAACTGTTGCAGTTTCTCATTTGTGAAGTTGATGCAAAGCTGCTCCAAGCTGTTGAACTGATAATTAAACAGAGGCAAGTTCTTACTGTTGTCTATTATCTTTTATATCCTGATTGTAACAGAGACTTTGATAGCAGATGCTCACATCAAAGATCTCAAATCCAGCGATGTCCAGCACACCAATGAAGAACTGTCTAGGCTGCTTTGTGTCCAACATCTCATTGATACGGACGACCATCCACAAGAACATTTTCTCATAGACAGACTTGCAGAGCGCAGAGACTGCGTTGTTCACCTGAGAAATGTAAAGGTCAATGTAGATCATATCATTACACTTTTACTTCTCGAGATGACAATGAATGTCTCAGAGACATTTCTAACTTTATTCGAGGAGATTAGTGATCACCTGTGGTACTGTCTGGCCTTTGGTCACCATCTCATTTCCGACCTTGACTCTGGGGTAACACAGAGCTTTCAGCATGTCAGCGGAGTTGAGGCCCATGAGGTAGGCGATTTTATCGGCCACTGAGGAAGAACAGTTTTACACATTATTGTCGCTAAAGAAGTGAATGTTTACATGTTAATAGTATGGGCTAATAGTACGTCTTACCCTCGGTTCCATCAGGCTCGGCCTGCTCCTCTCTCTGCTTCTGTTTGAACTTCATGCCCCCATGATGCATCACAGAACCTGTCAGCTTGTAGATGCTGATTTTCTCATCAGCAGTGAAGCCCAGAATGTCAATGGCAGTCTGTTCATACAATGACCAAATGAATCACACATTATTGAGTCAAAGAGAAGGGTATCTTATATTGCATGCCTTGCAAGCTTTTGTAAGCAGTTACTACTACTACTAATAATAATGTAGTCCACATACATCTGTGGCGATGAACTCCTCCACATCATTGATACTCTTGACAGTGATTTCACCCTGGCTGATCATTGGATAGTCGTAAGGGTTGGTGGTGATGAGCAGGGCCTCTGTAAAGAGTTGATGAGCGGTATAGTAACAGTGATTTCAAACATGGTAATAAATTAAATGCACAATACTGTCGATTTCTCACCGAGCAGCTCCGGCTTGTGTCCGGTCATGAGCTGGTAGAAGATGTGGTAGCTCCTCTCAGCAGACAGCTGGAATGTTACTCTTGACTTTTCCAGCAGATCTTACAAAAAAACAAAACAAAACATCAAAATGTTTGCCTCCATATTAAACATTCATATTTTGGCTTAAAACAATAATGACTCACAAGTTTCAATATCAGCTGAGGCCAGTTTTCCTGTGGTCCCAAAGTGAATCCTGATGAATTTACCCTAAGCAGATTTAAATATTTAGAACAGTTTAGAATTTCCCAGCTTTGGAATGTTAACGGAGTTTGTACAATTATTGTCAACTTACAAAACGAGAGGAGTTGTCATTCCTCACAGTCTTGGCATTTCCATAAGCCTCCAGCAGAGGGTTGGCTGCAATGATTTGATCCTCTAGCGACCCCTGGTGAGTAGTCAAGTAATTTCATCATGCAAAATAATTCTTTCACTGTTCTTTGAATACTATTTGATTGTTTAGTCACCTTCATTTTGCCAGCAGTTTGTTCTGTCTTCTTTCCACCAGCCACAGCGATTGTCGCAAAGTACTGGATGACACGTTTGGTGTTGACAGTCTTTCCTGCACCAGATTCTCCACTGGACATGGAGTGAACATGTTAAAGATGGAAAAGAACATATCACACCATTTATAACATTCTAAAATATGTTGGCTCCTATGTAAGTACTTCTTTAAAATCCATAAATGTCAGACACTACATTTACATGCGCACCAGAAAGCTGCTTAAGGTGTGAAACCTGTGCATTATGCTGGCAGTGTGGTCTTAACCTCATATACATGCAGCACTGTCAGTAAAAGGCTTTTCCCCACACCTTTCTGTTACTTTAGTTATCCTTTCTTTCCCAGCACATGCCAATAAGAACAACGCTTATGCATTTGCATGACCATGTTACCAGCGGTCTCCAGCAGAAAAGTCAGGTGTTAAACTGCCTTATCTCAATAGCTTGAACAGTGTTAGCATTTACATGATGATTCTTATACAAAACTTTAATTATCATAGCCTACTTACGTAATCAGGATAGACTGATTCTCCCTGTCTGAAACATATTTAGTGTTATTTTAAGTGAAACCGCTAAACAGATCGTATTTTCAGATTTTTCTATATATCATATATGTAACAAAATGTACAAAAATACATAAATTACTCATGAGAGATCCATTACATAAAACGAGTCCATTAAATAAAGAAATTGTTGGTGTGTTAAGTAAAATATGCAGGCTCAAGTTGCAAAACGGATTGAAAAGGTATATCCTCACTTACCAGTGAGCATGAACTGGTAGGCATTGTCAGAGATGGAGAAGATGTGAGGTGGGGCTTCAATCCTCTTTTTGCCTCTGTATCCGTTCACAACGACTGAATCGTACACTGGGAGCCACTTGTAGGGATTGACAGTGACGCAGAACAAGCCAGAGTAGGTCTGAAATGGAAATAGATAGTCCAGGTTTACAATGCTGCCGCCCCATCCCAGGAATAAAATATGATTTGCTGAGACTTACGTAGATCATCCATGCTGCGTAACGCTCTTTGAGGTTATACAGCACAGTAGGCTCATTGAGGTGGGTCATCATGGCCATGTCCTCAATTTTGTCATACTTGGGAGGATTCATGGGGAAGATTTCATCTTCTTTTACCGTGACTGTCTATAAAGTTTTCAACATGGATGAGACATTTACAACAAATGCAAAATTTATTTTACCTGGCAAGCAGTTGTACAGTCCACAGCGTCATGTAAAATTGTCTTATAGAAGATCAACACAGTTTCTAATTCTACTTACTTTCCCACACAGAGTTTTGACAGTAGCTTTTCCACCCTCTCTACTAGCAAGAACACCCTTCAGGTACATCTCGTCCGGCACTGTCACGAAGAAAGCCGATTTGGCATCAAAGGGGGTGTTCTGAGCCTCTATTCTCTCTCTTTCCGGCTTCCGGAGGTAAACGGCCGCCGGGCCGAAGCACTCCATTTCACCATCTCCCATGATTGTGGTTTACTGTGAGAAGTGATGAGGAGAGAATGTGCAGAGGGATTAATACTTTCATTACGTCTAAATATTAAACAAGTGCAAGTGGAATAAAACATATGAATTCCTATGAATGAGGAGCGCAATAATGCTGCTCCATGTGAGTGTTTCTGAGCTGTGTTCAAAAGCAGTTTTAATTATCCTGAGCAACTCTCTTTACTCAACAAGTTCATCAATTTAAACATTTTGGTACTCTGCTCCAGGGGTTTTCAAACTTCATGAAGCCAAGCACCCCCAAATATGATGAACCTATATGAGGGACCCCCTTCCTAAGATCTATCTATTTTTATGCACAAAAAAAACAATATGTTGTATTTATAATGTCACCCTTACTATTTATCTAACAGTTTTATTGTTTCCCAACTTAAATTGGCTATTAATGTTGGATGTATAAACCTGAAAAAAAAAATTCAATTAAAAATTATTTGTATAAGCAACTAACAAATGTATGTAAGCAGCTTACGTAGTGTGTTAAAATATTAACTGTATAAGCTTCTGGAGGACCCCTGGGGGTCCCCGGACCCCAGTTTGAAAACATCTGCTCTATTCAAGCAACTGTTTGCTTTAGAACTGAAATGGGATCTCTTATTTTCTTTGCTTCTAAAATGAAAACCAATTATTATAAATATGCATATATTTTGTTTATTAATCACAATCATAATACCTGCTGTCCTGTCCAGAGAGAATGTGTCTGAGGTAGGAGATGCTAAGAGAAAGGTAGAAAATTTGAGTTCGAATATGTATCAAAAGCATGTTGAACAATGCATAGCCACATTCTAAACTCTTAAATATGCTAACTGATTACCATGTATCAGAGTTAGCCATTCAATCTCTAAACCGCAGAACACAAGTATGTGATATTAGATTAATAGTAGAAGGAGAGCATGATGAACAACTCACCCACCTTTGAGTTCCAGTCCGTTCTTAAAGGAGCCTGAAGCAGCTTCTTATATAGGGAGAATACTGTTCACTCAGCAAAATGCACACACTGTATTTGGTCATGTATTTTAAGCTCTGTTTCAACTGGAATTTTTGTGACTGATTGTCACATTCATCAATATCCTGAAACCAACCAAATATGTTATCACTATGATTTAATTAACTGTCCAGTGTTCATTTAGTTTTAGTTTTGTTGAATTAAATATTCTGTTAGAAGAACAGATAATGGGGTTGAGATAATGGCAGTGAACCCTTCAGTAAGATGAGGTGAATTGACACTAGATTAATTAAACAAATATTTGAAAATAAGCCACAAATATAGTGATTAAAAATTATACTTGATGTATTTATAGGTGTCACTTGTGATCAAGCGCCTTAACCTTGAGAAAGGGTTGTTATGAGAAGGGTATCGTTTACTGAAGTTCAGACATTTTTTGAGTCTTATGTTGAGCATAATCTTCTTCAAGTGCCTTGGCACTACAGTAGAGCCCAGTTTAGCCGTGGAGAAGCTCTCAAATGTCACTGGGATACTGTTCCCAGAATCCTGAGAAGTTTTTCATGTGACAAAGCAACACATTTTGTGAACTTGTGCATATGGTGACACTTATATGCTGAAAATCAGACGAGATCTGGCAGAATAATGCTGTTTAGACAAGCCTATGAAAAGGCATGAGACTAGTCAATTTCATCATTCATAATACTTTAGACATTCTACCAACTATAAATAACTTATCAACTACATGTCTGCTAACTCTAATTAGACTGCTAGTAGACTGTAAGTTTAGGGTTAGGTTTTAGGGTTGTACTTGCAAAGTTTCTTCAGTAGTTCAGTTTTCTTCAGTAGATTGTCTTTTGGGGCAACATCAAGATAAAGTGTTAGCAGATACACTATATTGACAAAAGGCTTATTGCACAGGTGGCCACCGATCACAGTACCATGCTTGGGTTCACGGAGTTCCTGAGAGTGGCCCATTCTCTCACGAATGTGTGTAGAAGCGTCTGCAGGCCTAGAGCTTGATTTATACACCTGTGGCCATGAAGGGATTGAACACCTGAACTCAGGGATTTTGAAAGGGTGTTATACACCAATGATAAGTTATTATAAATTATTAAATTGTCCAAATGTCAAATAATTCAGTTGTGTTTTCAGACATTTTTTGGCCATGAAGGGATTGAACACCTGAATTCAGTGATTTGGAGGGGTGTCACATAGCAATTGTTGTGAATTAAACGCATTGAAGTGGATGATTTACACTCTCTGCTAGTTTCCAGCTTGTTATTTCAGTTTTACACTCTACCAATGGCTGTGCTAGTCTATTGGGCTTCATGTGTCTGTTAATTTGTGATCAAATGCTGCTGATCTCAGAGTTGTATTACAGCGCTCTTCACACTACACATCATTTCAAATCAGCTTTACTGCTATGTCTATAATGCCTTTGTACTTTACCATAGAACAAGTTTTAGAGCTGGGCGGACTGACGATAAATAAAGAAGCGACATGACTGACTCTCCAGACTTCGGTCTAGATGTATTGTATTTACAGCAGTTGCTGTGCCTCAGTGACTCTGATATGTTTTAGCTTTTAAGACAATTAAGAGATTTAAGAATTGGTCGTTTTTTTCTAAGTGAGAGTAGGGTCAGTGTGTGGTATATTTAGTTAATGGGAAATGCCATTTTGCAAAATTTAATTGGATGACTAAATCCACGATCAGCAAGTGTCGCGTGATGGTTCTGAGCTGTAACCAAGCACGAATGCATCATGAAAGCGGCCCTGATTTGTACAGAGCTCTCCAGGATGATGTGGCGTTGGGTGTGCCGTGTGCCTAGCCTTGGATCCCGCCCATGTCCTTTTGCTTTGCCTTGCAAGGACAATGCAATGTGTTCAACAGGCTTTCCTAGTTTCTTTGAAATGATGGCAGGAGTCTGTGGAATAAATTCTAAGGTGTTGACACCTTATGAGAAGGGGACATGTGCTCAATAAAAAAGGCATCTTTCCCTAAGGGTGGTCATATTAGGACTTTCCACAAATATAGCTGCTCGGTCAGCTATGCCATCAGGGCTTTGCCATTTGTGAGCAAAGATCACAAGCATTATTGTGGTGTCAAGTTGAAACGTTTGATATCAGATGGTCATTCGCTTTAATCAACTCCATCTCGGACAACCATATTCATAAGAATATTGTTGGAAGCTGTTGATTAATTTGATCTTTAATTATTAATAATTTAATCATTCCTTTGTTTGGTCAGTATAAAGGAAGACTTTACATTAGTGTTTATTTTTATTTATTAATTTAGCAGATGCTTTTATTCAGCAGCTGGTTTGCAGGCGTGCTGGTCTTGCATTGATTCATTGTTCGGCTTTCCTGTTGTTGACATACAGTAGTGGGACACAGCTGAACTGGCCAGGTAATATTTCTTTTAAAAATATATTAGTATTATTTGCATTTGTAATCGATAATACAGACATTCTCTGGCCCTTTGGATGCTTTCTTGCTCAACTGCTTTCCTTTGAAGAATTCAGAAGCAAGAGTTAAATCTTTAGACAGAGAACTAAAGTGGTTGAATCATGGAAAATTGGTTCTACAGTTTGTTTACGGATTTTCTAATACGTGTGATGAGAATATATCTGTAGTATTTTTCAGGATTATTTGTCTTTGAGGACAGATTTGGGTATATGTTTGTCATTCTGAATTTCTAGTAGTATTTTGATAAATATGATTGATAAATGATAAATGATAAATGATTGAGTTTATATTTAGACTAGACGTTTATCATGGGATATTTTTGGGATGCAAACTGGAGTATTAGAATACATTTGAGTATTTTTGTCATCATTATATATTTGGTAACAACTTATTTATTGTGAAATGGAGTTCTCACATTTGAATGGCACATCATGATCTAATTGTGTACATTTATTTTGAGGGAAACTTTCTATTTTTTAAGATCAGCTAACTACATACATTATTAACATGAACTAACATTGAACAATACTGTTACATCATGATTTAATCTTAATATTAATTTCAAAATGAACACATTTTTCATATTATCTGTTAACACGCACTTTAACATAAACAAGCAATTAACTGTTCTGTGCTTAAGATATTAATAAATATATATTAACAAATATATGTTTTTCTGATTGCTGATTGATGAAAGCAAAAGTATTGCTAATGTTAATAATGGGACTCAATGTTCTGATTTATTCTTCTTTGCTCCTCCCGCTAACAGAACATTGCTGATGTATGCCATCCTTTCATACAACCGTACTGTAAGTGTCTCCAACTGACAGCTTTAGAGTAAATATACAGACATTCACACACATCTATGCACACATTATTTTCATTGAAGCTGTGCTCTGTTATGTTGTTACACTGACTAATACGTCAGTCGTGTTGGACTTTTCAGATAATTATGCCACTGTAAAGAAGAGTTGTTTGCCATCAGCCATGATGATTAATTGATCTGTGAGCAAGTGTCCAATAACAATCCCAATGTAAAACAAAACTGTTATAATTACACTACTGTTATGACTAGAGTTTCTGTCGCATAAGAGTGTACATCACTTTAAACAGATTTCTCAAAAGTGCATTCTTTTATTTTTCTGCAAAACATTTTAATGAGAAAAAAAATACTGAGCCCACCTCTAAAAAAGCTAAAACATAAAACATCTTGATTTGTTTCGTTTTTGCTTTTTCAGTTGTGTGATAAAACTTTCCAAGTAACAAACATGGTCAATTTACCAATCACACAGTCAGCTCGGTCAAAGTTACATTTAACTATACGAGAATATTTTGGATAAATTGCCACTGCAGAGACATGTGTGACGTGCTCTATCATTGAAATCCATTATCACAGTGATAATTTCAGTCCAAATCTGATTATTTATGTATCCAATTGGAATCTGATGTAAAATTATTGTCCACATTGTGTATCACAACTGTTCAGATTCGATTTGTGTCCATGCCGCTCTTTCGTTTTCCGGAATATCTGCATTAGTTTCTATGGGAATGGTGTTGCGTCGGTAGGTATACGCCAAAAATAACAACAACCGCAACATGGAGGGCTTTACAATACAGATGTTTTCTTATTTACAACATGACAATGTGTAGCCGCTAGAGATATGCGTGGGTCAGCTCTAACGTCAACTGAATCCGCTGTTAAAAATAAATCCACTCGCCTTGATTTTCTCTGATTTAGATATTCGCACATAAACCCCATCGTCACATTACAATTTTTCTAATTCGCAGTGTTAAGCTTGATATGGTATCATATTAAACTGAAGTAGTCTGCTTTTAAATGAACGTTTATTTAAAGCAAAAGTTCTTCTTTGGCAAAATTGGTTTTCCTCAATAGCCTAAACATAGGCTTTACTCCCTTCAAACATAAATTGGAATGTCACCGTTTCCATCACTGCAAATTCCCAAACACACACAAAACAAGTAATTAAATATGTTCAACTCAAGCAAAAGCTAGATATAGGTTTTATCTATTATCATATACATACAGCACTTCACAGCTGTTACACATCACATACCTTTCTTCACACATCTTTCTTCTACAGCTGCTGTACAGCCAAAAGTATTTTTGTTGCATTCATTTCCTATTATCAGTGTAAAGCTGCTTTGAAACAATCTGTATTGTAAAAAGTGTTATATAAATATTGGGGACTTGACACGGGTCCACTGGTCCTGGTTAACTATTTCACTAAAACGCTCCCACACAGTACTTTTCTTTCCTTTAAATTTTGTTTTTTTTAATTTCTCCTTTTCAAAATTCCTCTTGGGTCTATTTTGCCTCCATTGCTGCTTAAACAAGTGGACCTGCAACTGTGTAGCTTAATGAGAGTCTGCAAATGAGTTCCTGATGGAAAAACCTCTTGAAGCGAGACGCCAGAATGGAGGGCCACCGAGGAGGCCATACTCCTGGTGGAATGCGCCCTCACGGCCCTAGGTGAAGGCAATTCTTAAGGCTCTGACGGGGCAGAGCAGGTGCAGTCTCCCCTCTTCCGCCGTCAGGTGGGGAGGAGGATGGAAAGCCTGAAGAACCAAGACCGTGCCACCTGAGATGGCACCTTGGGTACATAGCCCGGTCTAGGGTGTAAGATGGCCTTATCTCCGCCAGGGGCAACCTCCAGGCAAGTTGGCGTGACAGCCAAGGCCTGGAGATCCCCTACTCTCCTAAGAGAGGTAATAGCGAGGAGAAAGGCCACCCTAAGGGTCAGGTTCTTCGGCTCAGCCAACTCCAGTGGCTCGAAGGGGGCCTCAGCCAACCTTTCAAGTACCACCGCCAGGTCCCAGGTTGAGACTCTGGAGCGAGCCGCAGGCCTCATCCTCTGATCCCCACGGAGGAACTGTACAACCAGATGGTGCTTCCCCAAGGGTCCATCACCTACAGGTGCGTGGAAAGCCCCAAGGGCAGCCACATACACCTTCAGGGTGGACGGGGTAAGACCGGCGGAGAAGCGATCTTGGAGGAACTCCAGCACTGAAGCCACTGGGCAGTTAACTGGGTCCACCTCACGCTCTCTACACCAAGTGGAGAACACATTCCACTTAAGGCTGTACAACCTCCTGGTTGAGGGAGCTCTGGAACTGAGCAAGGTCTCCACGACACCCGCCGACAGGCCCTCTCCTAGGTACTGGGCCCCCTCAGCGCAGTATTTATTCAGACGGTAATCCACAATCGTATTCAAAAACAGGCAAAAGGTCATACATAGGCAAGCAGTCCAAACAGGCAAACAAGGCAGGAGAGACAGGCAAAAGGGCAATCCACAGAACAGGCAAGTAATCCAAGAGACAAGAAACCAGGGAGAATGCTCAGAAATGCAGTGTTACACAAAACAAGACTTCGCAGTGAATGAGACAGGTGTTAATAATGAGTGCTGATGAGTCCGGGGTGGAGTGCCCTCTGGTGGTAATCAGCGGGAATCCAGTGTGCCTGTTGCTTTCTCCATTTCTGTTCTATTACATGCTAAAAAATCTAAGCCTTCTTAAAATTGAATGGCTAACCCATCTAATCTGCTAACCCTAACCCCACAAAAAACTAATATTACCATGGGGATAAAAAAGTAAGACTGTTAAGTTAGCACTTTTAAACATCCGCTCACTTAAAAATAAAAAACTTCTAGTCAAAGACTTATCACAAACAACCTGTATTTTATGCTTCTAAATGAAACGTCAGTGTTCAGTATCAGTGTTAGCAAGTGTCATTTGGTGATTATCCGTCTTTCGAATATCTCTGTATTGTGTTAAAAGGTGCGCCACGCATTCTACTTATCATTTACAGGCCTCCGAAATACTCTCCAGCCTTTGTTGAGGACTTCAAGAGCTGTTAATAAACAATCTCTTCTAAGTTTGACTGATTTACTATATCTTGGGATTATATCTTGGGATCCTGTACAACAAAAGATCTCATGACTCTTGTTAACACTTTTGATTTGACTCAGCATGTACACGGACCCACACAAAATCGTGGACACTCTAGATTTACTTATCAGTAAGGGTCTAAACATTTCATCGATAGTTATGAAGGATGTGGCACTGTCTGATCATTTCTGTATTTTCTTTAATATATCAATCTCTCCTGCCATTGAAGCTAGATCTGTCTCTGTCAAAAAGAGATGCTTAAATGAGAACACTAGTGTGCTGTTTATGAAGGCCATATTTCTGACACCAAGCATATCCGCAGACTCTGTTGATTCTTCTGGACTCCTTTTACTCAAATGTAATTGATGATGGAAGACAAAACTTGTAGTCCATTAAAACATCTATAAAAACACCCTTCATGATTTCAATGTGGAACTAGGCACAGCTAGACAGACCTTCTCAAATATTATAAACAGCAACATAAATAACACCCACACTCTTTTTGCTACTGTCGAG
The DNA here is from genome assembly GCF_949357685.1 of Gobio gobio. Taxonomy (NCBI): domain Eukaryota; kingdom Metazoa; phylum Chordata; class Actinopteri; order Cypriniformes; family Gobionidae; genus Gobio; species Gobio gobio. Next base: position 164,353 of record NC_137120.1, on the reverse strand, counting down.
AGACAACCCCCCCCCCCCAGTCACATTCCCAGTGAAATGCTCTCTGAAAGCAAATGCAATGAGTTTGCCTCCTTTTTTTCTGAGAAGATCAATAATATCAGAAAGACGATCAGTATATCCTTGTGCTGTGCTGAGGTCAGACAGACTCGTACACAATTTCAGAAATTAGTCACTATGTCTGATTTTGAAGCAATTGACGGTCATTTTAGAAGAAACGGTACAGCACCTTAAAACAACAACCTGCGCTCTTGACACACTCCCCACTTCTTTTTTCAAAAGTGTAGAAGCAGATCTGCTAGAAGTGGTAAATTCATCACTTCTTTCTGGGATTTTTTTAGCCTGACACACCATTGGCAGGGCTCAGTCCAAGGGATAAACGGTTGTCTTTCAAATTCCCTCTGCACGCAATAGGATAGCGCTACAACCAAGCAGAGCAATGGAGAAGGTGAAGCAGAGCTACTTGATAGATTAAACCTTTGCCGTATATCCGGTCGGCAAAACTCAGAACACTTCCTTTTTTAAGAATGACTTTAGTGCCGTTCTTTGTTCTTTTCTCAAAGAAAAGCTTAACGCCAAGTCTCCAGAGTCGTGGCCAAAGCAGATTTGAAAGACCGCTGTTCGCCAGCTTCTTTGTTTACAAGTAGCACACAGAACCGCCGCAACTCTGCCGTCATTATGTTAAGCCCGCCCACCGACTCTATACACGATGTGAATGGCCTGACCAGAGTTTGGTTTTTCCAGCTCGCAAGCCAACGGAGAGTTGCTAGACTACCCTTGCTGCAAGTTAGATTTGCTGCCGCTAGGGTGCGTCTAGATTTCTAGGCTAGGGACGTTTCCAAATTCCCTAAAAACTGCAGTTGTTAAGCCCTTCCTGAAAAAAAGCAATCTGATTGCAGTTAAAGACCTGTCTCAAATCTTCCCTCCATAGGCAAGATCATTGAAAAAGACACCGATCACAACATACTTGACAGGCTGGAAAACTGGGTCAGGCTTTCGGTGATGGTCCTTAAATGGTTCAGGTCATACTTAGAAGGGAGAGATTATTATGTGAATATAGGTGACCATACGTCTGTGTGGACATCCATGAGTCCCACAAGGGTCAATTCTTGCGCCACTCCTATTCAACCTGTATATGCTCCCACTGAGCCAAATCATGAAAGAGAACAAAATCTACTTAGCCCTATCACTTAATGACTACAGCCCCATTGACTCTCTGTGCAAATGCAATGATGAAGTTAACAGTTGGATGTGCCAAAACTTTCTTCAGTTAAACAAAGAAAAAACTGAAGTCATTGCATTTGGAAACAAAGATGAAATTCTCAAGGTGAACTCATACCTTGACACTAGGGGTCAAACAACTAAAGATCAGGTCTGGAATCTGGATGTGATTTTGGAGTCAGACCTGAGTTTCAATAGTCATGTCAAAGCAATAACTAAATCAGCTTACTATCATCTCAAAATATATCAAGAATTAGATGCTTCGTTTCCAGACAAGACTTAGAGAAACTTGTTCATGCTTTCATCACCAGTAGGGTGGACTATTGTAATGGTCTTCTCACTGGCCTTACAAAAAGACCATTAGACAGCTGCAGCTCATACAGAACGCTGAGCAGAACCAGAACATATGACCATATCACACCAGTCCTCAGTAGTGTTAATTTTGTCACCTATTTTTAATTTAGTCTTAGTCTTAGTCTTGTGCCAAATGTCCTTGTTAGTTTTAGTCATATTTAGTCATTCACATATCTTTTTTTGTTAGTCAAGTTTTAGTCGACTAAAAGTCTCGTCATTTTAGTCTAGTTTTAGTCAAAAGACAACTCAAGGTATCTTAGTCAAGTTTTAGTCGACCAAAAGTCTAGTCATTTTAGTCTAGCTTTAGTCAAAGGAAAACTCAATATATTTTGTGGCAAAATAAGTTACATAAAGTACATATAACCTGCATAATGTTTGTGCCACAACACCATAGCTAACTGGTTGATTTACAGCGTAGATCAGCATTAGCTTATGAGACGATGGGCACAAATATCGAGTTCGATCTTGATTCAGTATGAATTCATATGTATATAGCCTACTGTACATAGTATAAGGGAAAATATGTTTTTTTACACTTTTTTGGGGTTATAATATATTTGCTTGCATTCTTTACTATTCACTATTATTAACATTTCAAAATTTCACAAATAAGTAAGCAGTTATGATCTGTGTATGTATTAAAGAGCCATACAGGCACCCAGTGGGTAATGGCATTACAAGTGAATTTTTTTATTTTTCCAGCCACAAAATGACTCTAATTTGCCTCTTTGCAGTGGAATTCTCTATTTTAACCTTAATTAATACACTAATTGTAATATAAATAATAAAAATATTAGAAGAAAAATATTTTAAGTGATCATTAATGGACCATAAGTATTGCACAAATAGTATTTAGTACCAAAAGATCTCCTCAAAATATTCAATAAATATTATTGAATTAAAATATAGGCTATTTATTTTAAAATAGTTAAGGTGTATGGTCACAATTGACCATCAATGAGTAAAAGTGTGACTTAATTAGTAAGGAAAACCTGAGGGCTAAATACAAGAAAAACATTAATATTAATGTTAACAATGTTGATCTCTACCACTCTCCATAATAAAATGATACTGTAAATGTGGCTGACGCACACTATGCTGTACTGTTTACCAAAAATTGCTGCAAACACCTGTAAAGTGAAGCTGTTGTGTAACTTACGCGGCTTAAGCCATTCAAATATACTGACACAGCGCCTGAGGTATTGAGCGCTCCGGGAACCGTGACCACACGCGCGCGGCCGCGAGACGACAGGCGGAGTCTGAGAGACCTGCACTCCAGCAACAGCGGGAACTCTTTCTGAATATTTTGAACAGCTGAATATTCATCTCATGATGTAAAAGTAGAGACAATTGTAGACTAAAATGAAGAGAGATTTTATCTTAGTTTTTATTTTATGCAAAACATTTTAGTCTCGTCCTTTTTCATCAACAATAATGCATGTTAATTTAGTCTTAGTCAGTGTTTTTGGACATTGGTGCAGTCTCGTCATCGTCTCGTCTTCGTCATGGAAAAAAAGGTCGTTAACGAACATATTTAGTCTCGTCTCGTCTGACGAAATTAAAATCTATTCTAAATGTAACTGGAAGCCAGTGTAAAGGCCTGAGGACTAGTGTTAAAGTACTGTTACTGGTATATAAATCACTTAATGGCATAGGACCTAAATACATTGCATATATGCTGATAGAATACAAACCCAACAAATCACTCAGATCATCAGGATCAAGTCAGTTAGAAATACCAAGGGTTCACTCAAAGCAAGGAGAGTCTGCGTTTTAGCTATTATGCCAGCCGTAGCTGAACCAGCTTCCAGAACAGATCAGATGTGCTCCAACAGTAGCCACTTTCAAATGACAACATCTGTTTAGCTGTGCATTTACTAGGGCTGGACCAGAATATTAGTTCGATGGGTTGGTATTTGATTTGTCAATTTTGGGATTCGAATATTGTTTTTTTTTGCACACACCTCCAAACAGTTCTTATTCGCGTTTGCACATGCTTACACTATAAACTTTGGCGAAATACAATAACGTTTTTTTTTTTTTTTTACAATTACCTTATACCTTATTTTTTAATAGGCAGGACAGTTGAGTTGGAATAGAAACAAGTGTTCCCTGCAACTGGAGTATATTCTCTGTCTAGAGCGCACAACTGCACAAGCTTACGCCTGAGCTTGCACTTTAGGTTAAGCTGCTTTCGATTGACATTGTGGAAAATAGAATAATAGAATCAAAATGTATTAGCCTTTTTACCCATTAGGGATGTGACGGTGAGAATTTTCCCTCACCTTCACATTACAGTGCTCGGTTTGCTAATTCGGGGACGGGTTGCTTGAATTGTGGGTTCATTAGCCTATTATTCTTAATGAAAAACACAACAACAAAACAGTACATTGACTAACTCCCTTAAATAGGTTTCAGTTCCTCACTCTCGTGATTAATGAGATCTGACTGGTCTGGTCTGTGCTGAGACTCTCGTTCGGCTCACGCAGTACGTTCAGCTTTTAATTGTAGTGAATCGGTTCTCTAACTGAACCAAACATTTTTCTACTGTAAAATATCAAAATGACGGTGGGGGCGGTGCCGCGGTGGGCAAGTGATGTAAACGCTGTTATGCCTGAACACCGGTAACACAGACTATTGCATCAAGCCTAATATTACCCGTTATTATCAATCTAAATGAATCTACTGCGAATTATAGGAGCTTGTTAATGGGACGTAACAGACCTGCATGTTTTGTATCACTAGTGCAGTGTCCGTTCTCGGAGCATATAAGCCCTGCCCGGGTGAGGTGCGCCACTGAGAATCTCAAGAATCCTGCCTTTATTAGAGAGAAGAATATGTTCGGCCTCCTCCCTCCGAAGCTTCGGGAGAAACCATAGTGGTTGGGCTGGCTCTGTGGTAATGCAGTGCAGTTAAAACGTTTCTGGAAGAGAAATTGAAACTGTGTGGGTGATTAATCGGAGCATGGACTGAAATGGCTGATTTTAGGTGAAAGATCGGATCTGCTGGAGACGTCTGTCAAATGATTTAGGCGCGCCGTAAGAAATCCACAGAGAAAGAGACAACCAGTATGGGGAAGTCCCAGAGCAAGTGGGGAAATGAATTAAATAAAAGCTGAAATGTTTTACCATATGAGAAGTCTGTCTGCTAGGCATGTAACGGTTGAAAATCGATACAAATGTGTGACGATTCAAGTCGGTTGTTAAACGAATCGCGATACACATTTTTCAGGGTTTTTCCTGGCTCAAAAAGAGGTGGAGGTGGTCAAATCCTGCTTGGCCCAGCCGACCCGCGGCTCGCGATTTTGTCAATTAATTGTCAGTTTTAGGGCCGTCATACATTTTTGTGTGTGCTTCAATCATTAAATAAATATGAATTTAATCCCTTTTAAGTTATCACTTTGCAGTGTAAGATTACATCAAACACCTTTAAATATTTATTCAATTCAGTAAATAACTGAAACAATCACAACAAACTGGCAAAATAAAAGGGTTATAAATGTATCATTCACATATTTCTATCATTATAGAATATCTACATCGGTGTTTGTGGAACTAATGGTCACTCTTTTATTTGTTAAACACAATCCAGAATCCAATAAGTACACACTCATTATAGAGAAAACAATAAATTAATAAAAATAAATAATCATAAGGTATGACAAATGTATATAAAAAATTGCAATTACAAAAAGTAATTCTGGAAAAACATTTGGGCTAATTTTATGAAATCTAAACATGTTAATAAAAAAGGTACAAATTACTTTGTGTTCTTATAAAATACATTTATGAAAAACAATTTATATTATTAGATTTATATATGAATGTTGATAATTATATGGGCCTACACAAATAATATCAAATAAACAAGATGTTTATTGTAAACGTCATGTACAGCTTTGTAATCGGGCAACAAAGATATGATAGATACGAGAGAACAAGAGTTTAAGGCTTTTAATAATCTTTCAGCGCACACAACTATGAAAATATATGAACGCTTCAAAACAGTGCGGCACAATGCGCTTATGCACATCCCGGGTGCAGAATGATGAGCTTAAAGCAACATGGAGTCAGAGCGCGCAGTGCAGCGCGAGTGCACATTGAAAAGTTCACGGCACAAAGAGAAGAGATGTTGAGCGCACAAATCCTAGTCTATAATGTATATCTGTCTAACAGTTTACTGATTATTTGTTTCTTCACGGTTTTAAATTCCAGTTATTGTGCGTGTGATGCTAATTAATAGTCCGTGTGTTGTCACCCGGTAGCGAGTACAATATAGTTCAGAAACCGCTAGATTAACTCCAGCAAGATAAAGTCATTTTATGCAAACAGTCATTTATCTACAGATCAAGTATTATAATGAATATATCATCTTGGAGAGAGTTTTACCATGCTGATGACTGTCGTAACCGAACGCGACGGGCAGTTTGAATGCTGAACGGAGAATGATTGACAGCTACAGCAGAGGGAAGATGAGTTTCCGTGAACTTTAACATAAAGATGTAAATATTATTCTGTTCCTCACATTCAGCTATGGAATGGCTTTAGATGACTTTGTACCAGCAAATCATAATATAATAATGATTGCTGAAGGATCATGTGACGATATATATTTCTGATGATTATTTAATTATCACGACAGGCCTAATCTGAGCAAAGGATTGCCTGTCTGAATTTTGGCGGCACGAAATTTGACTGAGGCGGCCGCCTCATAATTCTCTATGCAGGAAAAACCCAACAACCTCACTTAACAGGCACGATAGCAACGAGCAAGTTGTAGCTAGCGTTACGGACTGTGCATGCACACTGGCACAAAGAGTGAAATAAGCAAATGTTTTCAGTTCATTCATATGGAAGTTGCACCCGTGTGCACACGCCGTCAAACAGAAACATGGAGACGGCAAGTGCATAGTTTTTACGCTGACTCATTCAAATCGGAGGTGTGGCAGCATTTTGACTTTCAGAAGACTAATAATCACCACAGTGAGAGGCTCCAGTCACCTCCGTCCCCATGTAAAAGATAATAGGCCAAACCACACTGACCGGCGGATTTGCAGCACCACTTGCGGCGTCGAGGGCGATTGCCACAGAGATCACAAGGTGCATGAGTGTTTTCACAGTGAAAGATACAAGGCTGTTTTCTGCTGTAGTAAATTAATTCCAGGCCCTTCCTCATCAAGAGCAGCACAGACTGAAAGAGAAATCTGTTCTTTTGCAGAACCAGGTGTTGTATTTATTTTACGATCTCTTTCTCTAAATGTGTACATGGATTTTTTTTCAATAATTTGTTGATTATTATGGCATATTTATCTAAATTTGTTCTGTTTTTCTAACTCTTGCAAGTGTAATGATACAAATTATAATTCAAATTTTGCCTTTATAACCATCTGAATCCCCTGTCACTGTTGGACTTAAGTCTTTTTATTTATGCTATTCCTCAGTGCAGGACGAGGGTGAAGAAGCTGAAACAACCTCCTCCCAAGAAGCTTGTAGGGACTTTTTGAGGATTTGTTTTAAAATTTCAATTGAGTTATTATTTACAAAAATATATATATAAAAATTTTACAAAGAAATATGCTGAATTTTGTCTGAGAAATAAAAGGACACTTATTTTATAATTCGTCTTAAATCTAATTTTATTTTTAAAAAAATCGTGAAATTAGTACTTCTTCCCATAGTGCATCCTCAGAACCAGCATTAACTTCTTGAACAATTTGAGCTCCACCACGGTTCCTTCCTTGAAGCACCCCACCCCACAAGAGCTGCAGTTTTGGAGATGCTCTGACCCAGTCGTCTAGCCATCACAATTTGTCAAAATCACTCAAATCCTTACGCTTGCCCATTTTTCCTGCTTCTTACACATCAACTCTGAGGACAAAATGTTCACTTGCTGCCTAATATATCCCACCCACTAACAGGAGATGAAGAGATCAGTGTTATTTAATGATGGTATTCATCCCTCCTGGAATGGTGCCGCTCTTCTCTCTAGTAATAAGGCACATAGTCTTAGAGTTGAACCTTGACTCACTGGGTCCCAGGTCAGGAAGCAGACAGACTGGCTAAACTGACCTGTCTGCTAGCTGTCTCACGTCACAGAAGTCAGATAAATCCCAACACACAGAGACTAGTGCTGGGTGGTATACCGGTTCATACCGAATACCGGTGTTTATTTTTGTTATGATATAAATGTTGTATGTTGCTTTGACAAACGTTCGTAATGCAGCGCAGCGAGACACTGTTTGAGAGCGGCCCCTTTTCACTGTTGCACTGTAGTGAGGGCACAGCTGAGATCGCATTACAGCAGAAAATTCAATCCACACTCGTCGTGATCAGTTTAACAACGCTCACCATGTGGATCATAGATAAGATACAGACCGGAGTGAGCGCATATACGTTTTTATGGACATATTTCATATACTCTAGTACTTTAAAAATTAACCAGCTCCGTGTATGGACTCATATTTAATCATGTCTTCGAATGAAATAAATGTGCAAATAAGGACACTGATACAGCCATACGTCTGATCATGAACGCAATGACACAACTGAACTGTACTTATTTTAATTCTCCACGGCTTACGGGACGAGGAGGTGCAATAACAACTATTTTTAAAGATAATTTAAACTGTCTGCGTTTGGCATCCATGTGCTATTCCAGCTTTGAGCTCAGTATTTTTGACAATTCTGTAGACCCACAGAAAAAGAGGGAGGAGAATTAGCGGAGGAGGGAATAGGACGCAGATTAGTAGTGTTGCGCTGCCTTCTGCGTGTAATAGTAGAGCGTGGTTGAGAGACAACAGGAATGTACTGAAAGCACATGATAAGTGAGAGAAAAGGAAGTGGAAAAGAAAGGTGGAGGAGGAAAGGGAAAAGACAATACTTACCGGTGTCATTGCTCGGTGGAGTCGAGCAGGTAGAGTCGCAGGTCTTTACCGGAGTCGGTCTTCACATGAGACAGCTGAAGCTGAGGGCTGAACGCTTCTGCGGCATTGCAAACACACTTAATATATAAATGCCTTTCACTGCTGTGCACGCTCTTATAAATAGCACAAAAAAAGCTAAAAGGCCGTAAATGGCTCAAATCAAAACAAAACTATGGTTGAATAGGACAGTGCAAAAAGTCAGCAATAACAATTGGATTACGGTTCTTTTAAACAGCCATGGTTATAATTCAAATACAATTTACTATGAGAGTATAAATTAGATTAGAAGTCGAAAATTGAAATGAGTCCTACTAGCAAATAATACACTAAGCAACACAACAGAACACTTACGCGCTCAAAACACTTCCGCGCTCACGCTTCTTCACTGTCCAGATGCTTCTCCTGTCAATCTGTAACGGATCCACTGGAGGCAAGTTGAAGGACCCATGTGCAGTTCTTTATTTACAAGATCAAACATAACACAAAGACGTTGCAAACTGACTTGACTTGGAAACACTCACCAACAGCGGGTAACAACATCAATAACAGACAAGGACACACGGCAAACATGAGGGCTTAAATACACTGAGACTACTGACAAGACAAGTGACACCTGTGAACCGTGATTAAACAATGAACCAATGACAGAACACAACAAGATCACATGAGGGCATGGGAATCACGTGACAAAACCAGGAAGCAAGACAGTGAACATGACACTCAAACATAACATGAACATAAGGTGTGTTCGACATCGGCTGCGGCTGGATGCAACTGATCGGCGAGAGTAGCCGCGTGCAGGCGGGGAGGAGCTGCAAACGGAGACGTGAAGTCGGACACTTTCTGCTTCCCGCGGTGACGCTCGCGCTGTGTTTGCACACTTTATCAGCTGAAGTGAAATAAATGCAATATTTGGCAATACACAGATGTTTCAGAGACAATCTTGTCATGTAATACTTTATGCACTGCTTAATACAGCGTGTGTTTGTACAAGAATAAAGTTCAACATATAAGCCTACACTATCAATGAAGTGGGGTCTATGTTTTTAATCAGTTATATTTTGATAAACATGACAATATAACATCGCGACTACATGAAAGGAGGTTTTACTGTTATAAAAAAACAGATTTGTGCGCATTAGTGGAGCTGAAGGTTTTAGAATAAACACGAAAACACGTGATCGCTGTCATGCTGTGAATCTGGCCAATCGTGGAACGGCTGTGTCGTCATCAGAGCCCGTGCAGCCTCGAGCAGCTGCTTTGGAGAAACTGCACCGGCTGTAATCGCCGGCTGCTCTCGAATCGCTCTCGCGGCACTTTGTTGACATACGTCACTGTCACGTGGCGTCGGCGCTGCCTCAAGTCGGACAAAATTTCTAACCGGCATGCACTGCTTCAAGTCAGCCGCCGATCGGTCTGCGCATCGCTGGGTGAAGTCGAACAAGCCTATTATCAACTTAAAACATGAACAAGGAACAATGAACATGAACCAACACCAAAACACCCTGTGACACAATCACATGACAAGAATCAGGAAGTAGACAAGAATAAAAGAGGTAGCATGGCAAACCAACAGGTTCACTAACAAATGCACTAGTGATCACAAAAGCTGGACTGTGGAGTCTAACCTTTCCTATTACAAACATTTGGATTCACTATCACTTGGATTGTTTATACACAGTTGGACACTCGCATAAGGAGTGTCAACACACGGACTCATTCGGGCTGTTTTAGGGTATGGTGTTATGGACTCTATGCTTTTAACAGCCTGAGGTTTCCTGGTTTTACTGTGTCGTTTTAAGTCTCTTGTTAACATTGTAAATAAACTGTTGGTTTTCACTTTACAACTGTCGCCTGTCTAATCTTTTTAAAGACTCCACACAGTATTATCTGACCTCATTTTAATGTATGTAAATTAGACAGATAAGGCTGAGTGTTGCAACACTATACTGTCAAAAAGCACCGTCCTTCGTTTGAGACGTTAAACTGAGGTCCTGACTCTCTGGTCATTAAAAATCCCAGGATGTCCTTAGAAAAAGAGTAGGGGTGTAATCCTGGCCAATTTTGCCCATTGGCCTCTGTCCATCATGGCCTCCTAATCATCCCCATATATACTGATTGGCTTCATTGCTCTGTCTCCTCTCCCAATCAGCTGGTGTGTTGTGGGCGTTCTGGTGCACTATGGTTGCCGTCGCATCATCCAGGTTGATGCTGTACATTGGTGGTAGTTGAGAAGATTCCCTCTTCCATGTAAAGTACTTTGAGTGCATTTGCACACAGTAATTGTCATTCATCAATGAAAGTGAGAATCTTGGACTGTATAGCTAATTAAGCTGAATTTTAAAATAAGATATTTCTGTAAAAGTATTTACACATCTGTATATTCGATATATACTTTCCTTAGTAACTGACATTGCATTCAAGGTATGAATTATTTTTTATCTGAGAAATTAACCTGTGACCTTGACATGTGCTATGATCTACTAGTCTACAAAAACAGACAAAGATTCAGAGAGCCTTGAGAAACTGCATTTAATGGACATGTAAGATAAAGTACAAGTCATATTATATGCTTGCTTGTAGATGTGTGGTGATGTCTCATCTTCATTCTTCATCCTTGCTCTTCAGTAAATAAAAAGACATTTAAATTTACAAAAATGAAGTTGCATGTCTTTTCCAGTCAGAAACGTTTGTATATTAAGCAGTGTATATTAAGATCAACCCCCTACCCCTTTTACAAAATATAATACCTTCCCGACATCACGGCTCTTGGCCCTCAGCTTGTTGACCTGGGACTCTGCAATGTCAGCGCGCTCCTGAGCCTCCTCCAGCTCATGCTGCACCTTCCTGTACCTGGACAGGTGAGTGTTGGCCTGCTCCTCCTGTTACGATTACACAAGATATCCAACCCATTTCATTGCAGTGCGTTCATGGCGCTGGACGTTTTTGTCAATGCTAAAAGATTTGATATTGGACTTACAGCTTCTTCAGCCTGGCGCTTGTAGGCCTTCACTTTCAGCTGCAGCTTGTCTACCAGATCCTGCAGTCGGGTCACGTTCTTCTTGTCTTCCTCAGTCTTTGGGTTTAAATATTGGTTATGGTCTTAGTTAAACTGTATATTGTAAAGGTGAAACATTTCTAATTCCTGGGTAGTTTTACCTGGTAGGTAAGCTCCTTCACTCTCCTCTCGTATTTGCGCACTCCTTTCACCGCATCTGCACCACGTCTCTGCTCGCCTTCAACTTCAGACTCTAACTCACGCACCTTCAGTAGAGAGTTATTGTTTCGCCTGTCAATTCTCTGCTATGACCAGTACACCTAAGAATGTGTTTCGTTAAGCTCCTGAACACTCAAATTTACCCTGGACTCCAGTTTCTGGAGCTGTTTCTTTCCACCCTTCATGGCCAGACTCTCAGCCTCATCCAGACGATGCTGCAGGTCTTTGACAGTCACCTCCAGGTTCTTCTTCATCCTCTCCAGATGAGAACTGGTGTCCTGCTCCTTCTTCAGCTCCTCTGCCATCATGGCAGCCTGAAATATAAGTCAATTAAAATTAACCAACCAATATAGATAAAAATACCTTTGTTACCACATGCACCTAAACACAACGCAAATAACTGTTTAAATCAGAGTAGAGAAGCAGAATGTCAACACTCACATCAGTGATGGCCTTCTTGGCCTTCTCCTCTGCATTTCTGGCCTCCTGGACTGAATCTTCCACCTCACCTTGAACTTGGACCAGATCAGCCTCAAGCTTCTTCTTGGTGTTAATAAGACTTGTATTCTGTGGGATTTAAGCAGTTAGTTTAGTGTACATTTATATGAAAGTTTGTTGTGTGTCCTGAATTTGTTAGAAGTATGAAGTGATTGTTTGTACTTGTGAGTGCAGCAGTCCCACACGCTCGCTGGCATCAACCAGCTCTTGCTCCGCCACTTTGCGGCCTCTCTCTGTTTGCTCCAGTGCAGCTCTCAGCTCCTCAATCTCTGCTTGCATCAGGTTATTCCTGCGCTCCACCATGGCCACCTGCTCCTTCATGTCCTCCTGTCCTCTGAGAGCGTCATCAAGGTGAAGTTGGGCATCCTGTGGCAACATTCTTTCTTTGTTAGCTCTCTTGCTTTGATTAATTCATGTATCATATTCATTTTGTCAAACATTCAGTATTTATTGCAGTTCCACATTCTACAAAAAGATACCTTGAGTTGGCCTTGGATGTTCCTGAGCTGTTTCTGGGCCTCGGCAGCCTGGCGGTTGGCATGACTCAGCTGGATCTCCATCTCATTCAGATCTCCCTCCATCTTCTTTTTGACTCTCAGGGCATCATTTCTGCTCCTGATCTCAGCGTCCAGAGTGCTCTGCATGGAATCGATCACTCTTTGGCTGTTCCTCTTGATCTGTTCCATCTCCTCATCCTTCTCAGAAAGCTTCCTGTCAATCTCGCTCTTCACCTGGTTCAGTTCCAGCTGCACACGAAGAATCTTGGACTCTTCATGTTCCAGGGTGCCCTACAAGGACAAAAGACAAAAATGTACTTTTTAGATCTGTCACAAGCACTTTTATGAGGATTTAAGAAGGACAACCTAACCCTACAAGGACAAAAGGAAACAATTGACTTACTTTTTAAATTTGACACAATATACTGTAGCACCTAGAGTGATGGCAATACATTTATAAAGGTTTAAGTAGCAGACATGAAGATTTTCTGAGTAATTTATAACCATTCCATATTCAATGTCATAATATTATTTAAATAAATGGTTTCATAATGTTAGCATCATAGGAATGGCACCTCAGCTTCTTCAAGTGCAGTCTGGATCTCTGTTTTCTCAGACTCCACTGTTTTCTTGGCCTTTTCCAGTTCATGAATGCTCTTTCCGGTCTCTCCAAGCTGCTCAGTGAGGTCAGAAATCTCCTCTAAAGTGGTTTAAAAATCATAAGTGTAAGATTTTCTGTTATATTGCATCTCTTTTTTTAGTCCTTGGTGTACAAATAAAAGTTGCATTACGTTGCAGATTCTTGTTCTCCCTCTTCAGGGTCTCGAGGTGGTCAAGAGCTTCCTCATAGGAGTTCTTCATTTTGAAAAGTTCCGTGCTGAGAGAACGAGCTTCTTTCTGAGCACCTTCTAGTTCAGCCTGACATTCCTCATACTTCTGTTTCCACTCTGCTAGCACCTGATAATGAGAGAAATGTAGTCATTGTTAATTAGCTAAGTTCACAGGGTTTGGTTAGGGTTAGGATTAGGGTTAGGTTTACAGGTTATCCATGTCTTTCTTACCTTGTCAAAGTTTCTCTGCTTCTTGTCAAGGTTGGCTGCCAATGCATTTGCCCTCTCCACATCAATCATGAGATCCTCTACTTCACCCTGCAGTCTCTGTTTGGTCTTTTCCAGAGAGGCACACTTTGAGTTCACCGCCTCAATGGATTCTTCAGCATCCTGCAGACGCTGGGCCAGCTTTTTCCTGAGGAAAATGAAATGAAATTGTTAAATTTTGCTAATATTTGTCATGTTAAATGTAGGGAAATGAAGACTTTTTCCATTGATGTATTTACTTGGATTCCTCAAGCTCCTCAGTGCGCTGGATGGCATCAGTCTCATATTTGGTTCTCCACTGAGCCACTTCACAGTTGGCCTTAGACATCCCACGCTGGAGTTCAGCTTTGGCCTCCTGCTCTTCCTCATACTGCTCTCTGAGCAAATCACAGTCATGGCGGGCAGACTGAACCGCATGGGCCAGAGCGTTCTTGGCCTATCAGGCAGAACATTTTGAGTTACCATCTATACAATTGTTTATATTATAAAAAAGCTAATTAATTATGTATAACTCTACCTTGACTTCTTCCTCAATATGTCTTTTGAGTTCCTCAATTTGCTGTGTGTAAGCCTGTTTTCCTCTAGTTAATTGTGAAACAAGTGCTTCTTTCTCTTCCAGTTGCCGACTAAATTCACCTTGGAAACAGGTTATAGATATTACCATGAAATATAATAGCATACAAATGTTTTAACTCATTTCTTAAAGTTTTTTTCCACATGTATGTATTTCAAATGTCTTACCATTTTCAGTCTGAAGTCTTGCACGTTGTGCATTCATGTCATTCAACTGCCGATTATTTTCATCACTCTTGGATTTGATTTCGCTCAGCTGGTCTTCCAGGGTACGGCACATCTTCTCTAAATTAGCCTAAAGAGATTTAAGGTTATATCCTTTTTTCATCTCAGAAATATAGCACGTTTATGTCCTATGTTGTCCTTCTCAGTTGCTGAGAGGTTGATAAACTTGTTTGTCTTTTCACATGTTGACTACTGTAATGGTCTTCTAGCTGGAGTATCTAAATCCTCAATTGACAAACTTCAATATTTACCAAATTCGGCTGTTAGAATTTTGTCTGGGATCAGGGCTAATGATCATATTACCTCTGTCTTGGAGTCTTTGCTCTGGCTCCCTGTCAGGTACCGTATTGATTTTAAAATCCTTATGTTAGCATATAAGGCTGTGCATAATCTGGCTCCTCAGTACTTGACTGATCTATTAATGCCTTACACATCATGTCATAATCTGCGTTCCTCTCAGAGTGGTCTCTTGGTTGTTCCCCAGACACAGCTTCGTTCTAGGGGTGATAGAGCATTTACTTCTTATGCTCCTAAGCTTTAGAATTCTCTCCCGGCTGGCATCAGGGAAGCAAATACATTAGTGACTTTTAAATCCCTTCTCAAAACATTCTCTTTTAGGATTGCTTTTACTTGATTATTTATTTTATTAGTTTATTTTTGTATTTAAAGTGTGTTGTTTTCTCTTTTATGTTTGCTTGTTTGCGTTTTGAGAAAGCAACTTTTAAAACTGCTATATTAAATAAATGTATTATTATTATTATTATCCAGATGTTTGTAAAGATGCTTTTATATTAATAATCCTGTAGTGACATTACCTTTGCTTTAGCCACAGCCTCCATGTTGCTTGTCAAGTCATCAATCTCCATCTTGTATTCACTCTTCTCCTTCTCCAGCTTCTGCTTGACTCGCTGGAGGTTGTCGATCTGTTCTCCGAGCTCAGCCACACTATCTGCCTGCTTCTTTCGCAGAGCTGCGGCTGTAGCTTCATGCTGCAAGGTGGACTCTTCCAGATCACGACGCAACTTCTGGAATTCAGCTTCACGCTTCTTGTTCATCTCAATCTGGGCAGAAGTGGCACCACCAGCTTCCTCAAGCCTCTCACTGATCTCCTCCAGTTCCCTGGAGAGATCAGCTCTCTGCTTCTCCACTTTAGCACGAGCAGCTCGCTCAGCCTCGATTTCCTCTTCCAGCTCCTCAATACGGGCCTAAAGAAAGAAAGAAAATCAAATTACCCAGTGATTATTGGTAATGTGGGTTTTAACAGCTGTGCAACTACTTGATATAATACATAGAAAAGATTAGGGTTAGTGTTACCTGAAGTTCTTTGATCTTCTTCTGAAGCTGTATTCCCAGAGACTGTTCATCCTCAATCTTGCTGAGAAGCTGACTGATCTCAAAGTCTTTCCTGTTTTTAAAGTAGTGTTTTGTAAAATGAGCACAATACTTACATTTAAAAAACAAAAATGTGTAATTGTGTTAAACTGATGTCCACTCACTTTTTGATCTTCTCATCTGATTGCTGTTTGTCATTCTCCAGGTCCATTATGGACTCCTGGGCCAGTTTCAGATCACCCTCAAGCTTCCTCTTGGCTCTCTCAAGGTCCATACGGAGCTTCTTCTCTTGCTCCAGTGAGCCCTCAAGCTATTGTTACAGAAACCAGAGCATTTAATTCTGGTATAGAGACACTAAATTAATTTCCCATCGATTCATGCTCTTATTGTCATGCCAAATATCTTACATCATCCACTTGCTGCTCAAGCTTTGTCTTAGATTTAGTCAGAGTGTTGACTTTGTCTTCCTCTGCCTGAAGGTCATCAAGAGTCTGCTGGTGTGCCTCTTGGAGGGCTTTTTTCTCTTTGGTCAGCTTAGCAATGCTCTCATCCTGAGAGGCCATCTCCTCCGTCAGGTTTTTAACCTAAATGGAGACATTGTTCACTGGTTTCATTCTCAATACCCTGAACAATCAGCAGTGTGAAGAACATGTGAAAAGATTATTGACCTTATTTTCTGTGGCATGTTTCTCCTTCTCCACTTTGGCCAATGTGAGCTCCAGGTCATCAATGTCTTTCTTCAGTTCAGAGCATTCGTCCTCCAGTTTCCTCTTCTTGGCAGTCAGTTCAGCATTGATTTCCTCTTCATCCTCCAGTCTCTCGGATGTCTCTTTGAGTTTTGCCTCGAGCTGGATCTTGCTTTTGATGAGACCTTCACATCTCTCCTCAGCATCAGAGAGGTTTTCACTTTCCTGTTCATTGAGATGAATTTAGTTTAATGGCTTATGTTCATAGCTGTAGCATCCATATTAGCATCAATAAGGGCTGAAATACTCACAGATGCTACTTGCAGTTGAAGGTCGTTTTTCTCCTGAATAATTGACACCATTTTCTCCTCAAGCTCTTTCTTTTTAGCTAATGCCTTTGTTAGATCCTCCTTCATTTTCTCATAGTTCTCCTTCATGGCTGCCATTTCTTTCTCAGTCTCTGCACTCTTTAGAAGAGGCTTGATCTTGAAGTAGAGCTTCATCCATGGCCAATGTTTCACATTCATGAATGAGCGGATGTTGTATTGGATGGAATAAATTGCTTCTCTGTGTAAATTGCAATCAGTAAATTAATCATTATCCATCTTTTATAACAAATGGTTATGTTCCAAATAGTTTTGTAAGTTCATTCATACCTCCTCTCCATCATTTTGACAAACTCTTTCCTCATGAGAAATCCACGGCACAAAGCCTGAGTCATGGTGACCAGCGCTGCTAGTTTCTCATCTCTCAACTCCTCAAGAGTACCCAAGAGACCAGCTTTGAAGAACACCTATAAGAACATATAATAATGTTACTGGTATTTTATGGAAGCCATTTACCTTTTTTGAGCTTTTTTGAGTCATTTGTTGTGCAGCTCACCTTGGTGTGCCCAAACATGTATTGGGTGTGGTCAACATCAATAGAGCCCAAGAGTTTCTCTGAAGCCTTTTTGTTGTCAATGAACTGTCCCTCAGGGATGACACTAGCATTTAATACTTTGTATCTAGAGGACATTCAGAGAAGAGTCATGTTCTTGTATAATATTCACAAGATTGTGAAGATTAGGTGGTGCATCATCTCTAATTCAGTGGTTTCAAAAAGGAGTCTTTACCTCTGCTTGAAGTCACCATAGAGGATTCTGCTGGGGAAACCCTTCCTGCAGATTCTGATGCCCTCCAGCACCCCATTACACCTGAGCTGGTGGATAACCAGGAAGTTCTCCATCAGACCTGCAATGAAAATGTCCTTAAGGTTCCAGATGTATTTTAAGTGTTAACTGTGATGCACTTGAGTCTTCAGGGATTAAGTTTACCTGGAGTCTTGGACTCATTAGGAATCAAGCAGCGCACAAAGTGAGGGTGAGTGCTCCTCAGGTTCGTCATCAGCTTTCCCAAGTTCTCCTGTGGAAATGTTTGTCATTAGTCTAATCTTTAATGGTGTAAAAGTTCACCTCCTTCATTAAAAGAGAGAATCTGTTTTACCCTAAAAAGTGCAGAGACAGTCTGGAAGGAACCACCCTTCTTCTTGCCAGCTTTCTTTCCGCCTCCCTCAGCTGTTTAAGTCAATGAAAAAATGGTCTTTATTGATTTTGTGTTGCTTTTCATTAACCCCATCAATAAATCACTATTAGATAATACCTAATTACATCATAACAAATTATAATTAAAGCACAAAGGAATTGATGAAATGCAGATGGTCGTACCTTCAGCACCTGCATGAGCGGCATACAGGAAGGCCAGCACTTTTAGCGATGACTTTTGGTAGAGTTGCACGACAGAGTCGTTCAGTGGATCCTTGTTCTTGTCCAACCAGCCATTAATGTTGTAGTCCACAGTGCCGGCGTAGTGCACCAGAGAGAAGTGGGCCTCTGCCTTACCTTTGGCAGGCTTGGGCTTCTGGAAAGCTGGACATTTGCCCAGATGCTGATCATGCAGCTTGTTTTTGAAGCTTGTGTCTGTAGCCTTGGGGAACATGCACTCCTCTTCAAGGATGGAGAAGATGCCCATTGGCTGGTGAAGAAATATTCAAGCTCAAGTACAGGCACAATATGAATAATTATTTTAATTTGCTGAATGTCTCTTACCTTCTCAATGAGCTCAATGCAGGCAGCCAAGTCCATACCAAAGTCAATGAACTCCCATTCAATGCCTTCTTTCTTGTACTCCTCTTGCTCCAGAACAAACATGTGGTGATTGAAGAACTGTTGCAGTTTCTCATTTGTGAAGTTGATGCAAAGCTGCTCCAAGCTGTTGAACTGATAATTAAACAGAGGCAAGTTCTTACGGTTGTCTATTATCTTTTATATCCTGATTGTAACAGAGCCTTTGATAGCTGATGCTCACATCAAAGATCTCAAATCCAGCGATGTCCAGCACACCAATGAAGAACTGTCTAGGCTGCTTTGTGTCCAACATCTCATTGATACGGACGACCATCCACAAGAACATTTTCTCATAGACAGACTTGCAGAGCGCAGAGACTGCGTTGTTCACCTGAGAAATTCAAAGGTCAATGTAGATCATATCATTACACTTTTACTTCTCGAGATTACAATGAATGTCTCCGAGACATTTCTAACTTTATTTGAGGAGATAAGTGATCACCTGTGGTACTGTCTGGCCTTTGGTCACCATCTCGTTTCCGACCTTGACTCTGGGGTAACACAGAGCTTTCAGCATGTCAGCAGAGTTGAGGCCCATGAGGTAGGCGATTTTATCGGCCACTGAGGAAGAACAGTTTTACACATTATTGTCGCTAAAGAAGTGAATGTTTACATGTTAATAGTCTGTGTTAATAGTACGTCTTACACTCGGTGCCATCAGGCTCGGCCTGCTCCTCTCTCTGCTTCTGTTTGAACTTCATGCCCCCATGATGCATCACAGAACCTGTCAGCTTGTAGATGCTGATTTTCTCATCAGCAGTGAAGCCCAGAATGTCAATGGCAGTCTGTTCATACAATGACCAAATGAATCACACATTATTGAGTCAAAGAGAAGGGGACCGTATTTCCTCAAATAAAAGCCTGTAGTCAATTAAACGCCGGCCTCTGATAGTGGCCCGGGGCGTGGCCAGCACAAACAAATAAAGACCAGTCTTAAATTAAGGCCGGGGAAAAATTAGTGTGGATAATCTGTAATGTAAGTTAATCGTAATTAACAGTAGGGTTGTGCAAAAGGAGCAAAACCATCGTGACCATCGCCCCCCATTGTGAGTCTTGCAAGTGCGACGCACAATTATCCTGGTCTCTTCTATAGTTAACCTAAAAACTTTGCAGGGATTGCTCTGTAAATTTAAATTGAGAAAATAACTGATGCATATTTGCTATTTTAAATACTGTAGTCTATGAGAGATGTGATGTGTGTTAGTCTGAGAAAATACCGTGTTAGGCAGGTTACACAAATGATCTTGACAATCTCTTAGCCTCTTGTCTTTTTTACATGTCTTACTCTACATTTAACTTAAAATATTTTATTTTGTACAAGAAAACAGCATAGGCTTCAAAATAAATTATGTTATTGAAATATTGTAAAGTGGTCATATGAACTACACGAACGGACGTTAAAAATACAATATGCAAAATCAAAATTGAATAGCTCCATAACGGATTGAGAAAAGTGCGCGCAATGAGTAATTAGTTGGGTTAGAAAAATAACGAAATTATAGTTTTTAAGCATAAAAAAATATGTAAAGAGATATATTTAAATAAAAAGTTCTTAAAAGTGCACAACTCTTCTTAAGTGGAAGGAAGCTTTTTTCTCTCACGTGCAACCAATATAGAAAGCGCGGATGCATTAGTTGGGTTTGTAAAATAACAGGTTTATATTGAGTCTATAAAACACGAAAGAACAACAAATATATATCGGTGAGAACACTCGTTTAAACAGCATACACACCGGGACATTTGACTGCACATCACAGTTTTCACAATGTTGAGTCTTCTTGCAATCGTGATGCAATGGACTGTGGCCTACATTAAACCTTTAAATAAAAGGTTTACACAGTCATATACAATAAACAAGCTTGTACAGCGACAGGAAATACAAATGAACCCCAAAAAATTGCGTTAACCCTAACCCTACCTTACCAGAGCATGTGAGTGAAGCAAAGCGGAGCTTCACTCATGAACCACTCACCGGAAAAATGGCGTGCGGTAAAATCTCGCTCCGACATGACATTTCTCTGTAGCCTACTGTAGCCTACTATAATTGTAGCCATTAAAACACATAATTAGTTTCAGTTTAAATACAGTATGATAATGTTATTTTTTTATTTAATTTACGTTGAAAAGTGAACAGGACACATAAGATGCATAATGTCAGAAGACAAGTTCAATAACACTTCAATAAGTTTTGTTTTGTTGAAAGCCTTTCTTTAAAGTGAATTTCGTTTTGTATAATTTGTATAATTTTAATCTATGTTTTATCAACCAAATTGTCCGGATTTAATAAATAAGCAAATAGCCTATAACAGACAATGACATGGAGGTGGCGGCGGCGCATGATCAACGGCTTAAATGAACAACTACTAGAAAAAAAAAGGAAAAAAAACCTTTAGTCAGGGGCAGCCCTTACTATTTATTTCAGATAGACCTATATCCAGCATGTCACAAAAGGAGTTCTGGGTTGAGCGTGCGGTGCTGAGTGGAATGAGCTTCAGAAATGAACAGAATCTTAAGTAAGGTGCTCTCCACTGGAGGAAATTACCGCTCTTTCTACGCACACACCGCTCGGTCACAATATGACCTCATGTATGTTTTAAAAACATAATTCAACTTATAAATAATACTTTTTAATGGGCCACTTAAAATGTTGATTACAAATAAATTATTAAATTCTAAAAATGAATAAAATGAACAAAAATTTGCATTGCATTTGCAATCCTTTGAAACCAGGGAGTGGCCTGCCCCTAACTAAAGCCTGCTTCAAATAAAAGCCTGTGACCTTCTGCAGTTCAGGTAAATAAAGGCCCCGGTTTTTATTTGAGGAAATACTGTATCTTATATTCTATGTCATTCCGTTTATGCTGGTGTTTTTCTGATGTTTGTTTGCTCAGATACATTTAAAAGAATCTGAAAATACTACTACTAATAATAATGTAGTCCACTTACATCTGTGGCGATGAACTCCTCCACATCATTGATACTCTTGACAGTGATTTCACCCTGGCTGATCATTGGATAGTCGTAAGGGTTGGTGGTGATGAGCAGGGCCTCTGTAAAGAGTTGATGAGCGGTATAGTAACAGTGATCTCAAACATGGTAATAAATGAAATGCACAATACTGTCGATTTCTCACCGAGCAGCTCCGGCTTGTGTCCGGTCATGAGCTGGTAGAAGATGTGGTAGCTCCTCTCAGCAGACAGCTGGAATGTTACTCTTGACTTTTCCAGCAGATCTTACAAAAAAAACAAAACAAAACAAAAATTCAAAATTTTTGCCTCCATATTAAACATTCATATTTTGGCTTAAAACAATAATGACTCACAAGTTTCAATATCGGCTGAGGCCAGTTTTCCTGTGGTCCCAAAGTGAATCCTGATGAATTTACCCTAAACAGATTGAAATATTTAGAACAGTTTAAAATTTCCCAGCTTTGGAATGTTAACGGAGTTTGTACAATTATTGTCAACTTACAAAACGAGAGGAGTTGTCATTCCTCACAGTCTTGGCATTTCCATAAGCCTCCAGCAGAGGGTTGGCTGCAATGATTTGATCCTCTAGCGACCCCTGGTGAGTAGTCAAGTAATTTCATCATGCAGAATAATTATTTCACTGTTTTTTGAATACTATTTGATTGTTTAGTCACCTGCATTTTGCCAGCAACTTGTTCTGTCTTCTTTCCACCAGCCACAGCGATTGTCGCAAAGTACTGGATGACACGTTTGGTGTTGACAGTCTTCCCTGCACCAGATTCTCCACTGGACATGCAGTGGAAATGTTAAAGATGGGAAAGAACATATTTCAGAATATTATAAATGGTGTGATATGTTGGCTTCTATGTAAGTACTTCTTTAAAATCCATAAATGTCAGACACTACATTTACATGCGCACCAGAAAGCTGCTTAAGGTGTGAAACCTGTGCATTATGCTGGCAGTGTGGTCTTAACCTCATATACATGCAGCACTGTCAGTAAAAGGCTTTTCCCCACACCTTTCTGTTACTTTAGTTATCCTGTCTTTCCCAGCACATGCCAATAAGAACAACGCTTATGCATTTGCATGACCATGTTACCAGCGTTCTCCAGCAGAAAAGTCAGGTGTTAAACTGCCTTATCTCAAAAGCTTGAACAGTGTTAGCATTTACATGCTGATTCTTATACAAAACTTTAATTATCATAGCCTACTTACGTAATCAGGACAGACTGATTCTCCCTGTCTGAAACATATTTAGTGTTATTTTAAGTGACACCGCTAAACAGATCGTATTTTCAGATTTTTCTGTATATCATATATGTAACAAAATGTACATAAATACATAAATTACTCATGAGAGATCCATTACATAAAACGAGTCCATTAAATAAAGAAATTGTAGGTGTGTTAAGTAAAATATAAGCAGGCTCAAGTTTAGCACAAGTTTATTGGTTTGCAAAACGGATTGAAAATGTATATCCTCACTTACCAGTGAGCATGAACTGGTAGGCATTGTCAGAGATGGAGAAGATGTGAGGCGGGGCTTCAATCCTCTTTTTGCCTCTGTATCCGTTCACAACGACTGTATCGTACACTGGGAGCCACTTGTAGGGATTGACAGTGACGCAGAACAAGCCAGAGTAGGTCTGAAACGGAGATAGATAGTCCAGGTTTACAATGCTGCCGCCCCATCCCAGGAATAAAATATGATTTGCTGAGACTTACGTAGATCATCCATGCTGCGTAACGCTCTTTGAGGTTATACAGCACAGTAGGCTCATTGAGGTGGGTCATCATGGCCATGTCCTCAATTTTGTCATACTTGGGAGGATTCATGGGGAAGATTTCATCTTCTTTTACCGTGACTGTCTATAAAGTTTTCAACATGGATGAGACATTAACAACAAATGCAAAATTTATTTTACCTGGCAAGCAGTTGTACAGTCCACAGCATCATGTAAAATTGTCTTATAGAAGATCAACACAGTTTCTAATTCTACTTACTTTCCCACACAGAGTTTTGACAGTAGCTTTTCCACCCTCTCTACTAGCAAGAACACCCTTCAGGTACATCTCGTCCGGCACTGTCACGAAGAAAGCCGATTTGGCATCAAAGGGGGTGTTCTGAGCCTCTATTCTCTCTCTTTCCGGCTTCCGGAGGTAAACGGCCGCCGGGCCGAAGCACTCCATTTCACCATCTCCCATGATTGTGGTTTACTGTGAGAAGTGATGAGGAGAGAATGTGCAGAGGGATTAATACTTTCATTACGTCTAAATATTAAACAAGTGCAAGTGGAATAAAACATATGAATTCCTATGAATGAGGAGCGCAATGATGCTGCTCCATGTGAGTGTTTCTGAGCTGTGTTCAAAAGCAGTTTTAATTATCCTGAGCAACTCTCTTTACTCAACAAGTTCAACAATTTAAACATTTTGGTACTCTGCTCCAGGGGTTTTCAAACTTCATGAAGCCAAGCACCCCCAAATATGATGAACCTATATGAGGGACCCCCTTCCTAAAATCCATCTATTTTTATGTACAAAAAAACATTTAAACTGTTAGATAAATAGTAAGGGTGACATTATAAATACAACATATTGTTTCCCAACTTAAATTGGCTATTAATGTTGGATATATAAACCTGAAAAAAACATTTTCAATTAAAAATTATTTGTATAAGCAACTAACAAATGTATGTAAGCAGCTTACGTACTGCATTAAGAATACCGCCTTAAAACCCCAGTGAGCAAGATAAAGGGGACTATAGTGAGAAAAACAAACTAAAGATACAAAGCAAACATAAACAATTCTGTAATGTATACTGCAAGAAAGGAGAGAAACGTTTAGAAATTAAACAGAATATTCAGTAGACTTTATCTATTTTTGCGTTGTCTTTTTATTCTCTGAAAGTTTCTGGGGACCCCTTAGAACCTTCTGGAGGACCCCTGGGGGTCCCCGGACCCCAGTTTGAAAACACCTGCTCTATTCAAGCAACTGTTTGCTTTAGAACTGAAATGGGATCTCTTATTTTCTTTGCTTCTAAAATCAAAACCAATGAATATAAATATGCATATATTTTGTTTATTAATCACAATCATAATACCTGCTGTCCTGTCCAGAGAGAATGTGTCTGAGGTAGGAGATGCTAAGAGAAAGGTAGAAAATTTGAGTTCGAATATGTGTCAAAAGCATGTTGAACAATGCATAGCCACACTCTAAACTCTTAAATATGCTAACTAATTACCATGTATCAGAGTTAGCCATTCAATCTCTAAACCGCAGAACACAAGTATGTGATATTAGATTAATAGTAGAAGGAGAGCATGATGAACAACTCACCCACCTTTGAGTTCCAGTCCGTTCTTAAAGGAGCCTGAAGCAGCTTCTTATATAGGGAGAATACTGTTCACTCAGCAAAATGCACACACTGTATTTGGTCATGTATTTTAAGCTCCGTTTCAACGGGAATTTTTGTGACTGATTGTCACATTCATCAATATCCTGAAACCAACTAAATATGTTATCACTATGATGTAATTAACTATCCAGTGTTCATTTAGTTTTAGTTTTGTTGAATGAAATATTCTGTTAGAAGAACAGATAATGGGGTTGAGATAATGGCAGTGAACCCTTCAGTAAGATGAGGTGAATTGACACTAGATTAATTAAACAAATATTTGAAAATAAGCCACCAATATAGTGATAAAAAATTACACTTGATGTATTTATAGGTGTCACTTGTGATCAAGCGCCTTAACCTTGAGAAAGGGTTGTTATGAGAAGGGTATCGTTTACTGGAGTTCAGACATTGTTTGAGTCCTATGTTGAGCATAATCTTCTTCAAGTGCCTTGGCACTACAGTAGAGCCAAGTTTAGCCGTGGAGAAGCTCTCAAATGTCACTGGGATACTGTTCCCAGAATCCTGGGAAGCTTTTCATGTGACAAAGCAGCAAATTTGGGCACAACAGTTGTCATTCTGTGAACTTGTGCATATGGTGACACTTATATGCTGAAAATCAGACGAGATCTGGCAGAATAATGCTGTTTAGACAAGCCTATGAAAAGGTATGAGACTAGTCAATTTCATCATTCATAATACTTTAGACATTCTACCACCTATAAATAACTTGTCAACTACATGTCTGCTAACTCTAATTAGACTGTAAGTTTAGGGTTAGGTTTTAGGGTTGTACTTGCAAATTTACTTCAGTAGTTCAGTTTTCTTCAGTAGATTGTCTTTTGGGGGAACATCAAGATAAAGTGTTAGCAGATACACTATATTGACAAAAGTTTTGGGACGCCTGCCTTCACATGCACATGAACTTTACTGTCATCCCATTCTTAATCCGTAGGGTTTAATAGGGAGTCGCCCACCCTTTGCAGCTCTAACAGCTTCGGCTCTTCTGGGAAGGATTCCACAAGGTTTAAGAGTGTGTTTATGGGAATTTTTGACCATTCTTCTAGAAGCGCATTTGTGAGGTCAAGCACTGATGTTGTACGAGAAGGTCTGGCTCTCATTCTCCGCTCTAATTCATCCCAAAGGTGTTCTATCGGGTTGAGGTCAGGACTCTCTGCAGGCCAGTCCAGTTCCTCCACACCAAACTCGCTCATCCATGTCTTTATGGAGCGACACTTTGTGCACTGGAGCGCAGTCATGTTGGGACAGGAATGGGCCGTCCCCAAACTGTTCCCACAAAGTTGGGAGCATGAAATTGTCCAAAATGTCTTGGTGAAGCAGTCAGGCAAGTCCCGTTCTCCTGGCAACCGCCTAACCCAGACTCGTCCATGGGATTGTCAGACAGAGAAGCGTGATTGGTCCCTCAGAGGACACGTCTCCACTGCTCTATAGTCCAGTGGCGGCGCGCTTTACCCCACTGCATCTCACGCTTTGCATTGCACTTGGTGATGTAAGGCTTGGATGAGCTGCTCGGCCATGGTAACCCATTCCATGAAGCTCTACACACTGTTCTTGAGCTCATCTGAAGGCCACAGAAGTTTGGAGGTCTGGAGCTCTTGAATCTGCGGAAACCCCGCTCTGTGATTCGTGGCTGACTTGCTGTTGTTCCCAATTGCTTCCACTTTGTTATAATACCACTAACAGTTGAGCGTGGAATATTTAGTAGAGAGGAAATTTCCCAAATGGACTTATTGCACAGGTCACTGAGCTCCTGAGAGCATTCTTTCAATAATGTGTGTAGAAGCATCTGCAGGCCTAGTGCTTGATTTATACACCTGTGGCCATGAAGGGATTGAACACCTGAACTCAGTGATTTGTAGGGGTGTCCCAATACTTTTGCCAACATAGTGTATTAAGCACAGTCTACTAATACTGTAATAAGAGTTAGATGACATGTAGCAAAATTACGTACAGTATAGTTAGGAGAATCTCTAAAGTGGACCATCAAAATAAAATCATAAAGTCATTCTAATCAGGTGGAAAATAGAAATAGCTTATACATAAGACGCATTTATTAAACACATTGAAGTGGATGATTTACACTCTCTGCTAGTTTCCAGCTTGTTATTTCAGTTTTACACTCTACCAATGGCTGTGTTAGTCTATTGGGCTTCATGTGTCTGTTAATTTGTGATCAAATGCTGCTGATCTCAGAGTTGTATTACAGCGCTCTTCACACTACACATCATTTCAAATCAGCTTTACTGCTATGTCTATAATGCCTTTGTACTTTACCATAGAACAAGTTTTAGAGCTGGGCGGACTGACGATAAATAAAGAAGCGACATGACTGACTCTCCAGACTTCGGTCTAGATGTATTGTATTTACAGCAGTTGCTGTGCCTCAGTGACTGTGATATGTCTTGGCTTTTAAGACAATTAAGAGATTTAAGAATTGGTCGTTTTTTTCTAAGTGAGAGTAGGGTCAGTGTGTGGTATATTTACTTAATGGTAAATGCCATTTTGCAAAATTTAATTGGATGACTAAATCCACGATCAGCGAGTCTCGTGTGATGGTTCTGAGCTGTAACCAAGCACGAATGCATCATGAAAGCGGCCCTGATTTGTACAGAGCTCTCCAGGATGATGTGGCGTTGGGTGTGCCGTGTGCCTAGCCTTGGATCCCGCCCATGTCCTTTTGCTTTGCCTTGCAAGGACAATGCAATGTGTTCAACAGGCTTTCCTAGTTTCTTTGAAATGATGGCAGGAGTCTGTGGAATAAATTCTAAGGCGTTGACACCTTATGAGAAGGGGACATGTGCTCAATAAAAAAGGCATCTTTCCCTAAGGGTGGTCATATTAGGACTTTCCACAAATATAGCTGCTCGGTCAGCTATGCCATCAGGGCTTTGCCATTTGTCAGCAAAGATCACAAGCATTATTGTGGTGTCAAGTTGAAACGTTTGATATCAGATGGTCATTCGCTTTAATCAACTCCATCTTGGACAACCATATTCATAAGAATATTGTTGGAAGCTGTTGATTAATTTGATCTTTAATTATTAATAATTTAATCATTCTTTTGTTTGGTCAGTATAAAGGAAGACTTTACATTAGTGTTTATTTTTATTCATTAATTTAGCAGATGCTTTTATTCAGCAGCTGGTTTGCAGGCGTGCTGGTCTTGCATTGATTCATTGTTCGGCTTTCCTGTTGTTGACATACAGTAGTGGGACACAGCTGAACTGGCCAGGTAATATTTCTTTTAAAAATATATTTTTATTATTTGCATTTGTAATCGATAATACAGACATTCTCTGGCCCTTTGGATGCTTTCTTGCTCAACTGCTTTCCTTTGAAGAATTCACAAGCAAGAGTTAAATCTTTAGACAGAGAACTAAAGTGGTTGAATCATGGAAAATTGGTTCTACAGTTTGTTTACGGATTTTCTAATACGTGTGATGAGAATATATCTGTAGTATTTTTCAGGATTATTTGTCTTTGAGGACAGATTTGGGTATATGTTTGTCATTCTGAATTTCTAGTAGTATTTTGATAAATATGATTGATAAATGATAAATGATTGAGTTTATATTTAGACTAGACGTTTATCATGGCATATTTTTGGGATGCAAACTGGAGTATTAGAATACATTTGAGTGCTTTTGTCATATTATATATTTGTTAACAACTTATTTATTGTGAAATGGAGTTCTCACATTTGAATGGCACATCATGATCTAATTGTTTTCATTTATTTGGAGGGAAACTTTTTTTAAGATCAGCTAACTACATACATTAGTAACATGAACTAACATTGAACAATACTGTTACATCATGATTTAATCTTAATATTAATTTCAAAATGAACACATTTTTCATATTATCTGTTAACACACACTGTAACATAAACAAGCAATGAACTCTTCTGTGCTTTAGATATTAATAAATATATGTTAACAAATATATGTTTTTCTGATTGATGATAGCAAATGTATTAAAGGGGGGGGGGGAACACTCAGTTTCAGTCAGTCTCATGTCAATCTTGAGTACCTATAGAGTAGCATTGCATCCTGCATATCTCCGAAAAGTCTTTATTTTTATTATAATTATAAAAGAAAGATGCGCTGTTCCGAGTCTTTCCGGAAAAAGCCGTGCGGCTGGGGGCGTATCGTGTGGGCGGAGCTAAAGAATGTCGAGCGCGCGCCGCTGTTACTGTGTTGAGTGCGTCTGAAAGCTGCGTCATCCCTAAAAGCAGGGAAAAACTTTATTCAAAATAAAAAATGGCTTTTAATCAGATACAGCCATACATCTATGATCCGGAATCAGACCCAGAGGCTGAAGTTGAACAGGAGCAGCAGCAAAAACGGCTAGAGCAGGACGTCAACTATGTGGTATAAGTTACACTAACTATATAATATGTTTAGCGGCTTGTGTTATTTAGAACACCATGTCAAGCGCGAGTGTTACAATGTGTGTGTGTGTGTGTGTGTGTGTGTGTATGTGTGTGTGTGTGTTTACGCGTGGTTTGTGTAGACATGATTTGTAGTAAGCGGACTGGTTTTGCGCGTCAGGCTAGTGTTTACATAGAAAGACATGGAATAGTAGCGCATTTGAATGAAGAAGCGCGCTTATTTAGTTCAACATATTTCCCCATTCTTTGTGTATTGTTGTTTGGAGTGCTTTTACAATACACAAACATACACATATAGTGGCCAGCTAAACAAATGTACACACACTATACATCGCATGCTCCATTGATCAATACGTGATCATGTTTGGGCTAACGTTACTTGATGGGCATAGGCAAAAACAGACATTTGAAGCAGTCAAACCTGCGGTTCCAACGTTGGGACCTTTATCGTTGGGACCGCTCCATCCTTCAGTATTAGGCGATCTGAAAATCCGGCGTCGAACTGGGCCTTGTTTATAAAACAATCGGCACCGAAATGCAGGGAACAGACATAAATATTTGCGCAACTCAGTTGTTGATCCGGAAAAGCAAATTCCATCTGTACGAGCCAGCGCTTTGATGGGCGTAGCCTATTGCTTTCACGCGCTCTCTCTCTCTCTCTCTCTCTCTCGCGCGCGCTCTTCCGGTAGAATTGTCCGTACGGCCCATACAAGGAAATTCCACCCTGTTGACGTCAAGCGGACCCATGATCGAAAAAAACTTTCCGAAACTTATGACTAACAGGAAGTACTAATTTTGGCAAAGAAATACTCCCATCAAACGTCCACCTTAGCTTATGAAACTGTGTCCATGTTTAGCATGGGAATCCAAGTCTTTAACAGTGCAAAAAGATCAGTATGCATGAAACAGCATTTCACCCCCCCTTTAACTAATGTTGATAGTTGGACTCCATGTTCTGATTTATTCTTCTTTGCTCCTCACGCTAACAGAACATTGCTGATGTATGCCATCCTTTCATACAACCGGACTGTAAGTGTCTCCAACTGACAGCTTCAGAGTAAATATACAGACATTCACAGACATCTACGCACACATTCTTTTCAATGAACAAGTTAATTATGCCACTGTAAAGAAGAGTTGTTTGCCATCAGCCATGATGATTAATTGATCTGTGAGCAAGTGTCCAATAACAATCCCAATGTAAAACAAAACTGTTATGATTGCACTACTGTTATGACTAGAGTTCCTGTCGCATAAGGGTGTACATTACTTTAAACAGATTTCTCAAAAGTACATTATTTTATCTTTCAGCAAAATGTTTTAATAAGAAAAAAATACTTAGCCCACCTCGAAAAAAACTCAAATAATGTTGGCAATGGCTGTAGTATGTCTGCTCAAACATAAAACGTTGTTTTATTTGACGCATCACAATCTAGATTGTTTTAGTTTTTGCTTTTTCAGTTGTGTGATAAAATTTTCCAAGTAACAAACATGGTCAATTTGCCAATCATACAGTCAGCTCGGTCAAAGTTACATTTAACTATACGAGAATATTTTGGATAAATTGCCACTGCAGAGACATGTGTGACGGGCTCGATCATTGAAATCCATTATCACAATGATCATGTCAGTCCAAATCTGATTATTTGTGTATCCAATTGGAATCTGATGTAAAATTATTGTCCACATTGTGTATCGCAACTGTTCAGATTAAATATTTGTGTCCATGTCGCTCTTTCTTTTTTCAGAATATCTGCATTGGTTTCTATGGCAATGATGTTGCGTCGGTAGGTATACGCCTAAAATAACAACAACCACAACATGGAGAGCTTTGCAATACAGATGTTGTCTTATTTACAACATGACAATGTGTAGCCGCTAGAGATATGCGTGGGTCAGCTCAACCTTAACCCTAACCCAGCTCATTTGATTTTGTAAACGAATTGATACACACAATACTCAAATATCATTTAGAGCTTCGGTTTATTTATGAGACGCGCTGTGCAATGCATAATTGCACCAGCGCTAAGGCTATTGTCTGCTATATTTGCTTCTTATTTATTAAATCCAGGCAATTGGCTGATGAAACATTGATTGAAATTAAGATACAATTTATACAAAAAAGAAATTCACTTTAAAGAAAGGCTTTCTACAAAACAAAACTTAATGAAGTGGTCAAAATCCTTACTGACAAACTCCATGTCTTGTGACGTATTGCACATCTTATGATGTGTCCTTTATTATACGGGCGGCATTGGCTCAGTGGTTCATGTAGGTTGTCTACAAACCGGAAGGTTGGTGGTTCGATCCCCGGTTCCTCCTGACCAAGTGTCGAGGTGTCCATGAGCAAGACACCTAACCCCAGCTGCTCCTGACGAGCTGGATGGCGCCTTGCATGGCAGACACCGCCGTCGGTGTGTGAATGAGTGTATGAATGGGTGAATGTGAGGCAAAATGTAAAGCGCTTTGGATGGCCGTAGGTCTGTTAAAAGCAATATATAAATGTAGTCCATTTATTACTCGTACTGTTCACTTCTCATGATCAACATAGATTAAATTAAAAAATAACATTAGGCTATAATATTAAAACATCAATATTAAACAAAATACGTTTAAAAGTAGCCTATTGTACACAAAACATATAGCATCTGAGCAGAAATTTGCGAACAAAAGCTTTATTGATGTGACACTAGGCTATTTTACAGTAAACACTTCATAATCTGTCCAAAACAGGCCAAAGAAATCTTGTCTAAACAGTCTTACGTCTATGACATTTTATGTTGCAGCAGGATTCATATTTAAACTTCATATTTCATATTTTTTTTGCTGTTTAATATTCACAGAAACTAACAGAATAAACTTACCTTACAATCATCGGCTGGATCTGTTGCTCTTAGAAACAACAGCTTTTCTTCTGAGGTAAATTATTCCAGGATTATTCCTCACCGCGTCTCAAAACGATGTAAAGTAGGCCTACATGCACTAATCTTGATGTGGCCGTTGACTCTGTTCGCATGGATCGCGTCAGTATTTGAATATCAAAAGAACATGCGTTCCGTGGGCGTGGCCACATTAGCGGATAATGAAGAAGCTGGCGCACAACTTACATCTCTCTCTTTTCAAACAGATTACATAAAAAGAGAATGTTTGTTTTCGATTTGATTTACATTATTTAAAGGAACACAGCAACTTTTTGGGACTTTGGCTTATTAACTGTATTCCCCAGAGTTAGATAAGTCCATACATACCATTCTCATCTCCATGCGTGCCATATCTCTGTCTGACCCCACCCCACCCCCGCTAGCCTAGCTTAGCACAAAGAGTGGAGGTACATGGCTCCAGCTAGCCTACTGCTCAATAAGTGATACAATAACGCCAACATTTTCCTATTTACATGTTGTGATGTGTATAGTCACAGCGTGTACAAATAACAAGGTTACATGATACACAGCCATCTTATAAACGTATACATACTGGGGACTATATTCTCAGAAGGCGCAGCACTGCTCTACTTCTGGGGAGTGATTTGCTCACAGCACCTGAGAAGCAGCGTTGTTACTTCCGTCAACAAAACCAGCGTGACTAGGTAGCTGTTTTTGCACAATGAACTCACTGACAAAAATTAAAACTGCCCATCCCATCCCCAAAACCTGACATTTCAACAGTTTTTTTTAGACATGTCTCATGTTTGTGTGTCAATTATCCACTAAGTTACAGTTCATTTTCTGAAGAGAATCCGATTGGACTTAATTGACAGGAAGGCTGCAGATCGCGCATCATGTTTGTTTTCTTTATTTTTCAAAAAGCACAACATTTTGTTTTTATTGTGTGTACACAAATAAAAGTAGAAACTTAACATATTATAATGATGTATAACACTTGCCTGAATGATAAAAATCACCAGAGTTATTTGAGCACTGATAAGTTCTTATCTCTTTGGCACTGATAAGAAATAAATTGAGGTGGCCGCGCCAGTGTGATCTTCGACCTCTAGGTCTAGGTTAATAGGGAGCCAGTGCAGTGTTGACAGAGTAGGCTAATATGGTCACACTTCCTGGTTCTAGTAAGAACTCAAGCGGCTGCGTTTTGGACCAGCTGGAGTTTCTTTATTAAGCGAGCAGGGCAACCCCCCAGTAGAGCATTACAATAATCTAGAGCTCATGAATAGAGTATACACAATATTAAGTAATGATCTGATATGTCATCGCTCTGCTGTAGAATTTCAATGGCATCAACATTTATTCCATGTGACAATATTAGGTCTAAAGTATGATTATGGTGATGAGTGGGTCCTAACACGTGTTGGCTAACTCCAATAGAGTTTAGAATGTCTTTAAATGCTAATCCTAATGCGTCTTTTTCGTTGTCTACATGGATATTAAAATCACCAACAATTAGTACTTTATCTGCGGCCAGAACTAACTCTGATAGAAAATCTGCAAATTATTTGGTAAAGTCTGTATTATGCCCTGGTGGCCTGTATACAGTAGCCAAGGGGGGTTAAATGAATGTATCTCTGAACGAAACTGTCTCCAGAATAGTTTTGATGGCATTTTACAGCGTTACCCAAAGAAACGCTTCTTTCCATAAGCACCATTCAATTCAATTCAATTCAAATTTATTTGTATAGCGCTTTTCACAATACACATTGTTTCAAAGCAGCTTTACAGAAAGTGCATTTCATAAATGTACATTGAAAAATGTTAGAAAGAGAATGTTAAAGTAAAATCTTAGAAAAAGCTAATCAATCATGTATTAATTTAGGCCATAACAACGCTGGCGTTGAGTCGTCTCTTCACAGGCGTCGAGTCGTCTCATCACAAGTGTTGGGGCATCTGAAGTCTGAGAGGCTGGATACAAACTGGAGCTGACGAACTATTAGTGGAACTACTACTAGTGTCCCGAGATAACATCAGAAAAGCAGATGGGAAATAATTAGCATAGCTGCTGTTCAGAATATTAATGCTTTTGATCCGATTTAACTGTAGTATAAAAGGTAATTATAATGTGAATGCTTGGCTAAAGAGATGCGTCTTTAATCTAGTTTTAAACTGGGACAGCGAGTCTGAACCTCGAACAATATCAGGAAGACTATTCCAGAGTTTAGGAGCTAAATGTGAAAATGCCCTCCCTCCTTTAGTGGACTTAGATATCCTAGGAATGACCAGAAGTCTCGAGTTTAGTGATCTTAAAGAGCGCGATGGATTGTAGGGCGATAAAAGATCGGTTAAATACACTGGAGCTAAACCATTTAGGGCTTTATAGGTCATTAGCAATACTTTGTAATTGATACAGAACTTAATAGGTAACCAGTGTAGAGATGATAAAATTGGTGTTATATGATCATATTTTCTTGACCTAGTAAGAACTCTAGCAGCTGCGTTTTGGACTAACTGTAGCTTGTTTATTGATGATGCAGGACAACCAGCTTCCTTTTGGCACAGTACAGTTTAACTGGCATTTGTGGATGTAACTACGTATTGTGGTACTTGACAAAGGTTTGCCAAAGTAGTCCTGAGCCCATGTGGTGATATCGCTTATAGATGAATGACGATTCTTGATGCAGTGCCGCCTGAGGGATCGGAGATCACGGTTGTTCAGCTTAGGCTTGCGCCCTTGTCCTTTACGCACTGAAATTCCTCCAGATTACTTGAATCTTTTAATTATGTTATGTACTGTTGATTGTGAAATATCCAAATCTGTTCCTATCTTTCTTTGAGGAACATTGTTTTTAAAAATGTCAATAATTTTCTCACGTATTTGTTGGCAAACTGGCAATCCTCGGCCCATCTTTGCTCCTAAAGGATTAGACCTTTCTTGGATGCTGCTTTTGTAACAAATCATAATTACAATCACCTGTTGACATCACCTGTTTCAAATCACATCATTATTTAACCATTTTACCTCATTACTAGCCCTAAATTGCTCCTGTCCCAACTTTTTTTGAAATGTGTTGCAGGTCTGAATGACAGGAAAGGATGCATATTTACAAATGACATGAAGTTGACCAGACAAAACATGAAATATTTTGTGTTCATATTGTCTGCAATGAAATACAAGTCAAAGTAAATTTAGAAATCACTTATTTTTTTATTTATTTGCGTTTTCCATACTGTCCCAACTTTTTCTGATTTGGGGTTGTAACACCCAGGTCTTTTACTGTAGTGGATAAAGTGACATCCTTCCAAGTTAAAGTTGTATTGTGAGAGGTTTTGTGGGCAGTTTTTTGGACCAATAAGTAATACCTCCGTTTTATCTGAATTTAATTGCAGAAAATTACACGTCATCCAGTATTTAATATCTTCAACACACGCTGTCAGTTTAGATAATTTAGCGTTTTCATCTGGTCGTGATGAAATATATAATTGAGTGTCATCAGCATAACAGTGGGAATTAATTCCAAGTTTTCTTATAATATTACCAAGTGGCAGCATATATATTGACAATAGCAGAGGGCCTAACACGGATCCTTGTGGCACCCCATAGTCTACTGACGTTATCTTTGATTTTTCCCCATTTAGACAGACAAAATGGTAGCGGTCTGATAAGTACGATCTAAACCAGTTTAATGCCTGTCCCTGAACACCAGTGTAATTTTGAAGTCGATCTAAGAGTATTTTATGATCTATAGCAGGGGTGTCCAATCCTGATCCTGGAGGGCCACTGTCCTGCAGAGTTTAGCTTCAAACCCAATTAAACACACCTGTACTAGCTAATCAAGGTCTTATTAGGCATACAAGAAACTCCCAGACAGGTGTGTTGAGGCAAGTTGGAGCTAAACTCTGCAGGAGAGTGGCCCTCCAGGACCGACTTTGGACACCCCTGATCTATAGTATCGAACGCAGCACTAAGATCGAGTAGAACTAGTATTGAGATACAGCCTTGGTCAGAAGCTAGAAGTAAATCATTTGTGATTTTAACGAGCACGGTTTCTGTGCCATGATGCGGCCTGAATCCTGATTGAAATTTTTCATAGATATAATTTTCTTGCAAGAAAGAGCACAATTGGGCAGACACAACTTTTTCTAGTATTTTAGACATAAATGGAAGATTTGAAATGGGTCTGTAATTTGCTAGGTTATTATGATCTAATTGTGGCTTCTTAATGAGAGGTTTTATGACTGCCAACTTGAATATTCTTGGAACATGACCTAAAGATAAAGACGAGTTAATAATATTGAGAAGAGGCTCTTCCACTACAGGTAACAACTCTTTCAGTAGTTTAGTGGATATTGGATCTAATAAACATGTTGTTGGTTTAGATGCAATGATAAGTTTATTTAGCTCTTCCTGTCCTATAGTTGTAAAGCAGTGTAGCAGTTCTTGAGGGGGGATAATTGAGGTTGAATCACAAGACATCATTAAAGATTGTACATTTACAATTTTGTTTCTGATGCTTTCTATTTTCTCAGTGAAGAAATTCATAAAATCATTACTACTAAACTGTAACGGAATATTTTGCTCAGGCGATGCTTGTTTATTTGTTAGTCTAGCCACGGTGTTAAATAAAAAACATGTATTATTTTGGTTATTTTCTATTAGTTTGCGGAGATGCTCAGCCCTGGCTGCTTTTAGGGCCTTTTTATAACGTGACATACTATCTTTCCACGCGATTCTAAAGACCTCTAAATTTGTTTGTTTCCATTTACGCTCTAAGTTACGAGTTTCTCTCTTGATAACATGTGTAGCACTGTTGTACCATGCTGCTTTAGTTCTCTCTAACCTTTTTTAATCTAATTGGTGCAACAATTTCTAATGTACTAGAGAAAATGTTGCTCATACTGCTAGTCATTTCCTCTAGTTCATCTGCCTTGTTTAGGCAGCTGAGACAGATCAGGTAAGCTATTTGAGAATCTATCTATAGTGGTTGGAAGGATTGTTCTGCCTGGTCGATAACGTGGCGCAACATGACAGATTTCAGCAGTACGCAGTATGCAAGTTACCATGTAATGGTCAGTGACATCATCACTTTGCGGTATAATATCTATATCGGTCGGGTTGGTTCCATGTGATATAATTAAATCTAGTGTGTGATTAAGACGATGAGTCGGACCAGTGACGTTTTGCTTGACCCCAAAGGAGTTTAATAGATCTGTAAACGCAGCCCCTAACGCATCATTTGTGTTATCTACGTGTATGTTAAA
This sequence comes from Gobio gobio, assembly GCF_949357685.1. Classification (NCBI taxonomy): domain Eukaryota; kingdom Metazoa; phylum Chordata; class Actinopteri; order Cypriniformes; family Gobionidae; genus Gobio; species Gobio gobio. Next base: position 126,643 of record NC_137120.1, on the reverse strand, counting down.
ATCTCCAACAATTAATGCTTTATTGACGTTGACCAATAGATCTGAGAGAAAGTCTGCAAACTCTTTTAGGAAATCAGCATAGGGCCCTGGAGTCTATATACAGTAGCCAAGGCTAGAGATAATACGGATTTCTTTCTTACATCTAAGAGAGTAATATTTAGCACTAGTACTTCAAACGAATTAAACCTGTGACCTGTTTTCTGAGTAACATTAAGAATATCTCTATAGATTGTTGCAACACCGCCGCCACGACCAATCAGACGGGGCTCATGCTTTTAACATTATCCTGGTGGAGTAGACTCATTAAGACCGAAATAATCATTTGGCTTAAGCCAGGTTTCAGTAAGGCAAAGTACATCAAAACTATTATCTGTGACCATTTCATTTACAATAACCGCCTTAGGTGTGAGCGATCTAATGTTTAGAATACCTAGTTTTAGAAATTGTTTTTGTTCACTAATATTGAGATTTTCTGGTTTAATCACAATTAGATTTTTCCTAGATCCTACAGTAGATTTAATGTTTGACCTCACTAAACGAGGAATAGACACAGTTTCTATATAATGTTCTACATTGGTACTTATGTCAATTAAGTTAGGACAGCAAAGACTGTGATTTGGACTTTGACTTACTAGTCATATGGTGGTGTGTAACGCCCTGGAGATGTTGTCCGACAGAAGAGGCGCTCCGATTCTGCTGGGGTGAAGGCCATCAGGACGGAAGAGCCTAGGTCGCTCCCAGAAAAGATTCCAATTATTTACAAAGAGCAGCTTCTGTTCATTACACCATGACATTAACCATTAATTTAGAGCAAGTAATCTACTGAACTTTTCATGTCCTAGTCGGTACATGGGAAGGGGTCCAGATACGATGATCGCTGCTTCAGGCGATGTTCTGCGCACTGTCTCGACCAGACTCCTGTAGTCCCTCTTCAGAACCTCCGTCTGCCGCAGCCTGGTGTCGTTCGTTCCCGCGTGCAGCACGACAGCTCCGATGCGCTCGTCACCGTTCAGGATCTCGGGAACCTGCGCAGCGACATCGAGAACACGAGCAACAGGAAAGCAGTGAGTGATAACCTTGCCTTTACTTGAGGTAGCGTGGACATGCCGGACGATGGAAGTACCGATGACCACAGCGTCGCGTTCCATCTCGCGAAGAGGGGAGAAGCGGTTCCGGGTGGAGATCTCGAAGACCGGGAGGGGCGGAGAGGTCCTCGCTCTGGTCCTGGCTCGCGTCTTCCGCTGTGGAAACACCCAGGGTCCATGGCGCTGTGTCGTGCCGGAGTGAACGAAGCCAGGGATGATGATCGCGTCCTGGGTGCTTGGGTCCTGTGCCAGAGAAACACACGGAGTAGACGAGGTCGGAGTCAAAAGGTTGCTATCCACTGACTTGAGGGCATCGGCACGCGATGTTTCAAGCGGCTCCAACTCCAACTGCACCGAATGCAGCTCGAACGTGTCCTCACATGCACTCAAAGGTAACATTAGACACACATCCGAGTTATTCGCCATTGTAGCAGATGTGCTACGATGGCGAATTGTAGGTTTCAGTGGTTACTGGGTGTAAATAAGTTACCACGCTTGCAATGCTAGCGGGCTACGGCTAGTAGCGGAAGTTCGTAGCGATAAGTAAGTAAGTAAGTAGCGATATCAAAGCAATCCGATTGTTTTTTATAGAGAATTGTATCGGAGATATGTTCACACGCTGTAAATAATAGAAAGTATTCGTTTGTAAGCGAGTGTTAAGAATAAAATCAAGGATTATGAATCAATGCGACGGAGCTCCAACACAAACCATCTACTGTCAAAAAGTGAATTAGCATTTTTATTCAGTCCATCTGTTTTTGTTTTGTGCAGGTGTGTCGTATGTATAAATTTCACAAAGCTAAAGCTGAATAAAGTCTTGAAATTATGCAATCTAATTTAAATAAAAAAACACTGCTCATGCTACATGTGTGTATCTTTGTTTGGGTAAAATGCAGTGGTTGCCTCACATTTCAAATGGCTAATTTTTTTAAGGCTAGTTTGGGCTGTTATAGAGCAAATAAACAACAAAATAATTTGCTTAAGCAAAGAGAAAAAGAAAAAGAAAAAAAACGACAGATGTTCTCGAAATAAATAAAAAAAACCTCTGAATTGGTCATGAAAAATCTATAAGTAGATCTTGCCTTTCATCAAGGCTGAGGTCAGGGATCTTTGGCTTGAAAAGGTTGGTGACCGCTGACTTAGAGGAATTACAATAAAACAGATTAAAATCTTAAAATCTCCTCACATTCCTTGTTCAGGCTGCCTCACAGCATTCCACTTTGATGGGCCATTAGCCATTGGGGAGTGTCTTTTGTCTCACCTGGTGAAGATCACATAAATATCCATGGCCATGAACATTTCCATGCTTACAGCAGGCCTGACACAAAAACTGACTTACAAAATTTAAATTATTATATTGTTGTTGGTGAATAAGTTGTCAAAATGATTTTCACACCATTCTGTATTAAAATACTGGCCCTCAAGACTGATAACTCGAAAGACTTGTGAGCAGAGGTGTCAAAAGTATTCGCATTCATTACTCAGGTAGAAGTATAGATACTGGGGTTTAAAAAGACTTCTGTAGAAGTTGAAGTATCAACTCAAGCTTTTTACTCAAGTAAAAGTGTAAAAGTAACTGGTTTCAAAACTACTTAAAGTATAAAAGTAAAAGTAATGTAAGCGGGAAAAAATGCCATTAAAGGGGTAGTTCACCCAAAAATGAAAATTCTGTCATAATTTACTCAAATTGTTCCAAACCTGTATGAGTTTCTTTGTTCTGAAGATTGAAGAACTTTTGTAACAAGCAGATTATATGCAACCATTGACTGCCATAGCATGTTCCCCCTACTATGGCAGTCAATGGTTGCTCTATCTGCTTGGTTACAAACATTCTTCAAAATATCTTCAGAACAAAAACTCATACAGGTTTGGAACAACTTGAGGGTGAGTAAATGATGACAGAATTTTAATTTTTGGGTGAAGTATCCCTTTAAGGACAAAAGATTAGGCCGCGCCACAGTGCATACCCCACCTCCTCAAAAAAACATTTTTCTGAAGGCCATAATGACTATAATGTTATATTAAAAAGTTAATGTTGAACATTTTTAGATGCACTTGGCAACGCGTTTCAGCCGCATATATTCCCATTGAAAATGAACGCATTTTAAGACAATGCAAATACATTAAAGAACCATATTGTGTACTACTGAGCATTAACGTGTTTCATGGAGTGGAAGATTTGATGACTAGTTGCCTATAAATATTGTAAAGGTGCAAAAAGTCAAAATTCAGAGGCATGTTATCAATAACCATTTTTTGAATGTGTGATCAGTGTGGCCAGATTGGGTCAACAATTTCCAGCCCAAAAACCTCACCAAATGTACATTTATATATTTTTTAAAAAATGGTTATTGATAACATGCCTGGTTATTGATAATAATTTTGCACCTCTTACAATACTTATAGGCAACTAGTCACTCCAAGAAAAAACCCCAAAACTTTAACTGCCAAAATAATGTGATATTATTTTATTGCCATACCAATCAATGTTGATAAGTAAGTTACCATTTTATCTCCTTAAAGCATAACATTGATGATTAAAAAAAAAAAAAAAATTCCCAGTAAAACGGTTCAAATATGACTATATGTCCAGGTAGAAACTGTCAAAACCGCAATCCCTTAGAAAAACACAAGATTTTCAATGTCAACAGTAAGAAGCCAATTTACGCGCAAAAAGTGCCCAATATAGAGATTGGAAAAAGCAATGTAATTAACAGGCATTTCACACGTTAATGCACACACCAATGTCAAAATGCGTAATTCATTGATACTGTACAATAATCCGTCAACAAATACATAACAACAATGCGCATACCCTTGTGTTGCACTTTGCTTTGACAAAACTACAGTATGTCTTTCGTGAAGTACATGGCACATGCACATTTAGCACAGTCAAAACGGATTAGTCGTTGATTTTAACATCTTTCAGCATCTGTCGGGGTTGCTAGTTGCAGATGTCCTAAGTGTGTGTATGATGATGGACAGGAGTCACGGTTATATTTATAAAGAGTCTTCGAGTCACAGGTGTAATTCACGTTTGAGAGTTGAGTCACTCTCCCACTCTTTACTGTAGATACAACTTACTGTGTATTTATGCCACTGGCATAGCGATCACTGATTCACTACGAGTCATCGCGCTAAAAACCCGGCTAAAGTCATGAATGAGGCTGAGCACGTCTGCCTGCTGATCGCTGATTGGCTGAAAGTACGTGCTCGTCGGCGAGAACCCGCCCTATCTGGCAACATGGTGTGTGATTTGTGCAGGTGCAGGCGTGATTGATAGCCTACAACCCAATAGGGTGTCGGAATGGTTTGTGTTTATCCTTCTCATCCAACCACAATCAAATTCACTCTGTCCGGATGGCGCGATTTATCTGGATAGTTTTTTTTATTTTATGACAAGCCGGAATGAAAACATGCCGAAATAGGAGTAACGAGGCTATTTTTAAAATGTAAGGAGTAGAAAGTACAGATAATTGCTTGAAAATGTAAGGAGTAGAAGTAAAAAGTAGGCTGAAAAATAATTACTCCAGTAAAGTATAGATACTAAAAATTTCTACTTAAGTAAGGTAACGAAGTATTTGTACTTCGTTACTTGACACCTCTGCTTGTGAGGAACTATTCAATATGTGTCTTGTGGCCTTATTGCGGTGACAATTTTTCCCCAAAAACTTAGAAACCATGCATAATCAATATATTAAAAAATAAAAATAAAAAAAAACATTTTGTTCACATATTACGGTTGGATAGTTTGTGCTGAATATAGCAAATTACATGTTGGTCAATAGTATGTTATAAGTAGCTGAAATAAGCACAAATGTCAGGCCATGTCAAAACATATCAAGGGCCCCAAAAACTGCAGTCATCTTGGGGTTAATACGTGGCTTAGATAGATAGATAGATAGATAGATAGACAGACAGACAGACAGACAGACAGACAGACAGACAGACAGACAGACAGACAGACAGACAGATAGACAGATAGATAGATAGATAGATAGATAGATAGATAGATAGATAGATAGATAGATAGATAGATAGATAGATAGATAGATAGATAGATAGATAGATAGATAGATAGATAGATAGATAGATAGATAGATAGATAGATCTTGGACTGTATAGCTCTGTTGTATTATATATTAGACTTGGTTTTGTAATTAAGCTGAATTTTAAAATGAGATATTTCTGTAAAAGTATTTACACATCTGTATATTCGATATATATTTTCCTTAGTAACTTACATTGCATTCAAGGTATGAATAATTTTTTTTCTGAGAAATTAACCTGTGACCTTGACATGTGCTATGATCTACTAGTCTACAAAAACAGACAAAGAGTCAGAGAACCTTGAGAAACTGCATTTAATGGACATGTAAGATAAAGTATAAGTCATATTATATGCTTGCTTGTAGATGTGTGGTGATGTCTCATCTTCATTCTTCATCCTTGCTCTTCAGTAAATAAGAAGACATTTAAATTTACAAAAATGAAGTTGCATGTCTTTTCCAGTCAGAAACGTTTGTATATTAAGCAGTGTATATTAAGATCAACCCTCTACCCCTATTACAAAAAAAAATTGTATAATACCTTCCCGACATCACGGCTCTTGGCCCTCAGCTTGTTGACCTGGGACTCTGCGATGTCAGCGCGCTCCTGAGCCTCCTCCAGCTCATGCTGCACCTTCCTGTACCTGGACAGGTGAGTGTTGGCCTGCTCCTCCTGTTAAGATTACACAAGATATCCAACCCATTTCATTGCAGTGCGTTCATGGTGCTGGACGTTTTTGTCAATGCTAAAACTTCATGCTCAAGACATTTGATATTGGACTTACAGCTTCTTCAGCCTGGCGCTTGTAGGCCTTCACTTTCAGCTGCAGCTTGTCTACCAGATCCTGAAGTCGGGTCATGTTCTTCTTGTCTTCCTCAGTCTTTGGGTGTAAATATTGGTTATGGCCTTAGTTAAACTGTATATTGTAAAAGGTGAAACTTTTCTAATTCCTGGGTAGTTTTACCTGGTAGGTAAGCTCCTTCACTCTCCTCTCGTATTTGCGCACTCCTTTCACCGCGTCTGCACCACGTCTCTGCTCGCCTTCAACTTCAGACTCTAACTCACGCACCTTCAGTAGAGAGTTATTGTTTCACCTGTCAAATCTCTGCTATGACCAGTACATCTAATAATGTGTTTTGTTAAGCTCCTGAACACTCAAATTTACCCTGGACTCCAGTTTCTGGAGCTGTTTCTTTCCACCCTTCATGGCCAGACTCTCAGCCTCATCCAGACGGTGCTGCAGGTCTTTGACAGTCACCTCCAGGTTCTTCTTCATCCTCTCCAGATGAGAACTGGTGTCCTGCTCCTTCTTCAGCTCCTCTGCCATCATGGCAGCCTGAAATATAACCAATATAGATAAAAATACCTTTGTTACCACATGCACCTAAACACAACACAAATAACTGTTTAAATCAGAGTAGAGAAGCAGAATGTCAACACTCACATCAGTGATGGCCTTCTTGGCCTTCTCCTCTGCATTTCTGGCCTCCTGGACTGAATCTTCCACCTCACCTTGAACTTGGACCAGATCAGCCTCAAGCTTCTTCTTGGTGTTGATAAGACTTGTATTCTGTGGGATTTAAGCAGTTAGTTTAGTGTACATTTATATGAAAGTTTGTTGTGTGTCCTGAATTTGTTAGAAGTCTGTTTGTTAGTTTAACAATCTGCATTGTTAAAAGCGCTATATAAATAAGGTTGACCAGAAGTATGAAGTTATTGTTTGTACTTGTGAGTGCAGCAGTCCCACACGCTCGCTAGCATCAACCAGCTCTTGCTCCGCCACTTTGCGGCCTCTCTCTGTTTGCTCCAGTGCAGCTCTCAGCTCCTCAATCTCTGCTTGCATCAGGTTATTCCTGCGCTCCACCATGGCCACCTGCTCCTTCATGTCCTCCTGTCCTCTGAGAGCGTCATCAAGGTGAAGTTGGGCATCCTGTGGCAACATTCTTTCTTTGTTAGCTCTCTTGCTTTGGTTAATTCATGTATCATATTCATTTTGTCAAACATTAAGTATTTATTGCAATTCCACGTTCTACAGACAGATACCTTGAGTTGGCCTTGGATGTTCCTGAGCTGTTTCTGGGCCTCGGCAGCCTGGCGGTTGGCATGACTCAGCTGGACCTCCATCTCATTCAGATCTCCCTCCATCTTCTTTTTGACTCTCAGGGCATCATTTCTGCTCCTGACCTCAGCGTCCAGAGTGCTCTGCATGGAATCGATCACTCTTTGGCTGTTCCTCTTGATCTGTTCCATCTCCTCATCCTTCTCAGAAAGCTTCCTGTCAATCTCGCTCTTCACCTGGTTCAGTTCCAGCTGCACACGAAGAATCTTGGACTCTTCATGTTCCAGGGTGCCCTACAAGGACAAAAGACAAAAATGTACTTTTTAAATTGGTCACAAGCATTTTTATGAGGATTTAAGAAAGAAATAATTAGCAAAAATTACGTTTTTAGACCTATTCAGTGTTTTAATATTATGCAAAGCTATCGTGTCATAATGTTAGCATCATAGGAATGGCACCTCAGCTTCTTCAAGTGCAGTCTGGATCTCTGTTTTCTCAGACTCCACTGTCTTCTTGGCTTTCTCTAACTCATGAATGCTCTTTCCAGTCTCTCCAAGCTGCTCAGTGAGGTCAGAAATCTCCTCTAAAAGGGTTTAAAAATCATAAATGTAAGATTTTCTGTTATATTGCATCTCTTTTTTTAGTCCTTGGTGTACAAATAAAAGTTACATTACGTTGCAGATTTTTGTTCTCCCTCTTCAGGGTCTCGAGGTGGTCAAGAGCTTCCTCATAGGAGTTCTTCATTTTGAAAAGTTCCGTGCTGAGAGAACGAGCTTCTTTCTGAGCACCTTCTAGTTCAGCCTGACATTCCTCATACTTCTGTTTCCACTCTGCCAGCACCTGATAATGAGAGAAATGTAGTCATTGTTAATTAGCTAAGTTCACAGGGTTAGCTTAGGGTTAGTATTACAGGTTATCCATGTCTTTCTTACCTTGTCAAAGTTTCTCTGCTTCTTGTCAAGGTTGGCTGCCAATGCATTTGCCCTCTCCACATCAATCATGAGATCCTCTACTTCACCCTGCAGTCTCTGTTTGGTCTTTTCCAGAGAGGCACACTTTGAGTTCACCGCCTCAATGGATTCTTCAGCATCCTGCAGACGCTGGGCCAGCTTTTTCCTGAGGAAAATTAAATTAAATTATTAAAATTTGCTAATATTTGTCATGTTAAATGTAGGGAAATGAAAACTTTTTCCATTGATGTATTTACTTGGATTCCTCAAGCTCCTCAGTGCGCTGGATGGCATCAGTCTCATATTTGGTTCTCCACTGAGCCACTTCACAGTTGGCCTTAGACATCCCACGCTGGAGTTCAGCTTTGGCCTCCTGCTCTTCCTCATACTGCTCTCTGAGCAAATCACAGTCATGGCGGGCAGACTGAACCGCATGGGCCAGAGCGTTCTTGGCCTATCAGGCAGAACATTTTGAGTTACCATCTATACAATTTTTTATATTATAAAAAAGCTAATTAATTATGTATAACTCTACCTTGACTTCTTCCTCAATATGTCTTTTGAGTTCCTCAATTTGCTGTGTGTAAGCCTGTTTTCCTCTAGTTAATTGTGAAACAAGTGCTTCTTTCTCTTCCAGTTGCCGACTAAATTCACCTTGGAAACAGGTTATAGATATTACCATGAAATATAATAGCATACAAATGTTTTAACTCTTTTTTTTAAGGTTTTTACACGTGTAGCTTACTCTGTCTTACCATTTTCAGTCTGAAGTCTTGCACGTTGTGCATTCATGTCATTCAACTGCCGAACATTTTCATCACTCTTGGATTTGATTTCGCTCAGCTGGTCTTCCAGGGTACGGCACATCTTCTCTAAATTAGCCTAAAGAGATTTAAGGTTATATCCTTTTTTCATCTCAGAAATATAGCATGTTTATGTCCTATGTTGTCCTTCTCAGTTGCTGAGAGGTTGATAAACTTGTTTGTCTTTTCACATGTTGACTACTGTAATGGTCTTCTAGCTGGAGTATCTAAATCCTCAATTGACAAACTTCAATATTTACCAAATTCGGCTGTTAGAATTTTGTTTTGGATCAGGGCTAATGATCATATTACCTCTGTCTTGGAGTCTTTGCTCTGGCTCCCTGTCAGGTACCGTATTGATTATAAAATCCTTATGTCAGCATTTAAGGCTGTGCATAATCTGGCTCCTCAGTACTTGACTGATCTATTAAAGGGGTGGTAAACCACGATTTCACTATTCTAACTTTAGCTAGCGTGTAATGTTGCTGCTTTAGCATAAACAACATCTGCAAAGTTACAACGTTCAAAGTTTAAAGCAAAGGGAGATATTTGCTTTTAAAGAAATCCATTTCTAAGAACTACAGCAAACGGCCAGTAGGCGACTACACACATTCCTCCAGGGTTGGTGACATCACCAGGCTCAATATTTACATAAACCCCTCCTCCGAGAATATTAAATAGGGGGGTCGGGGCGCCATTTTGTATCGCGGCGCTGTTGTGGTATAGTTAGGCTGGAGTGTTGTTGCCGCGATGCCGAGGAAACGCTGTTATATTCATCCGGATTGCAGGTCTGGGGTACTTGCTTTGTTCAGCCTTCATAGGGACAGGGGTGCGTTGCAGAGCGTTTAACATACAACATGTTATATGCACGTGTGTATGAGACAGAAGGGAACAGGCACGTGCGGGGCTCCCGCAGCACATCTCACGGAGGGAAACTTTCACAATGTTCGCGAGTTCAACACCGGATTTGCACAACGTCAGCTGCGTGAGACAAACGCGGCCAGTGTGTGAATGCACGACGCGCGCGGGGCTCCCTCCCGCAGCACATTTCACGGAGGAAAACTTTCACAATGTTCGCAAGTTCAATACAGGATATGCACAACGGCTTGACCTGAAAGCTGGATTTACAAACAGAAGCTGTTTACGGGCCACAACCTGTAAGTCTGATTTATATTTCATCGATGTGTTTTCCTGTAATAGATTGTAGCAAGGAAGTAAACAGATGACAACACTGTTCTGCAAACCAGTCTGTTAAATGCTTATTCATACTTAACGTTATCCGACGAACACCTATCGTTACAAACACTAACGTTAAAATCTCAACAGCGAACTGGGCATTAGTGTAAATGATTCTTTGATTAGAGCTTTTATGTATTATTTATCTACAGGCATGCTAAACATGGTTCTGTGTGTGATTTGGCTACTATAGTAAAGCCAGTGTTTAGTGTTTTGGGTTAATAGTTCTTGCGACAGATATTTGGCTATAATCGTTCTAAAAATAGAAAAGTAACAGTGCCATTCAGTAGCGATCACTATAGATCCGCAGTCTTTACTCATTAGGACTGAACAGGTTCTGCTCGATCATCTTCACTAAAATGTTCTGGGTCTGATTCGGGCTCAGATTGGTGTGGTTTTATTGACGCCATCGTTTCTAATACTGACCAAAGCACAGTCTACCGGTAAGGTAAGGGGCGTGACGTTTCCGACAAACGTACACTGCGGTTAGCGAATCACAACACACTGGGCCAGCTAACCAATCAGAGCCCATTGCGTATTTTTGAGGGACTGGCTTCATACAACCCGGAAAGCATCAGACCGTTTTACAAGGAGGGACAGAGCAGTGTAGAATAAATGTCAAATATATGAAAAATAATGATTTTTTTTTTTTAAACGAAGCATGAACACATGTTACAGTGCACCCCACAAACACAATCAAGCCTTCAAAACAATGTGTTTTACCACCCCTTTAATGCCTTTCACATCATGTCATAATCTGCGTTCCTCTCAGAGTGGTCTCTTGGTTGTTCCCCAGACACAGCTTCGTTCTAGGGGTGATAGAGCATTTTCTTCTTATGCTCCTAAGCTTTAGAATTCTCTCCCGGCTGGCATCAGGGAAGCAAATACATTAGTGACTTTTAAATCCCTTCTCAAAACATTCTCTTTTAGGATTGCTTTTACTTGATTATTTATTTTATTAGTTTATTTTTGTATTTAAAGTGTGTTGTTTTCTCTTTTATGTTTGCTTGTTTGCGCTTTGAGAAAGCAACTTTTAAAGTTGCTATATTAAATAAATGTATTATTATTATTTTTATTATTATTATCTAGATGTTTGTAAAGATGCTTTTATATTAATAATCCTCTAGTGACATTACCTTTGCTTTAGCCACAGCCTCCATGTTGCTTGTCAAGTCATCAATCTCCATCTTGTATTCACTCTTCTCCTTCTCCAGCTTCTGCTTGACTCGCTGGAGGTTGTCGATCTGTTCTCCGAGCTCAGCCACACTATCTGCCTGCTTCTTTCGCAGAGCTGCGGCTGTAGCTTCATGCTGCAAGGTGGACTCTTCCAGATCACGACGCAACTTCTGGAATTCAGCTTCACGCTTCTTGTTCATCTCAATCTGGGCAGAAGTGGCACCACCAGCTTCCTCAAGCCTCTCACTGATCTCCTCCAGTTCCCTGGAGAGATCAGCTCTCTGCTTCTCCACTTTAGCACGAGCAGCTCGCTCAGCCTCGATTTCCTCTTCCAGCTCCTCAATACGGGCCTAAAGAAAGAAAGAAAATCAAATTACCCAGTGATTATTGGTAATGTGGGTTTTCCCAGCTGTGCCACTACTTGATAAAATAAAGAGAAAAGATTAGGGTTAGTGTTACCTGAAATTCTTTGATCTTCTTCTGAAGCTGTATTCCCAGAGACTGTTCATCCTCAATCTTGCTGAGAAGCTGACTGATCTCAAAGTCTTTCCTGTTTTTAAAGTAGTGTTTTGTAAAATGTGCAGAATACTTACATTTAAAAAACAAAAATGTGTAATTGTGTTAAACTGATGTCCACTCACTTTTTGATCTTCTCATCTGATTGCTGTTTGTCATTCTCCAGGTCCATTATGGACTCCTGGGCCAGTTTCAGATCACCCTCAAGCTTCCTCTTGGCTCTCTCAAGGTCCATACGGAGCTTCTTCTCTTGCTCCAGTGAGCCCTCAAGCTATTGTTACAGAAACCAGAGCATTTAATTCTGGCATAGAGGCACAAAATTAATTTCCCATCGATTCATGCTCTTATTGTCATGCCAAATATCTTACATCATCCACTTGCTGCTCAAGCTTTGTCTTAGATTTAGTCAGAGTGTTGACTTTGTCTTCCTCTGCCTGAAGGTCATCAAGAGTCTGCTGGTGTGCCTCTTGGAGGGCTTTCTTCTCTTTGGTCAGCTTAGCAATGCTCTCATCCTGAGAGGCCATCTCCTCCGTCAGGTTTTTAACCTAAATGGAGACATTGTTCACTGGTTTCATTCTCAAGACCCTGAACAATCAGCAGTGTGAAGAACATGTAAAAAGATTATTGACCTTATTTTCTGTGGCATGTTTCTCCTTCTCCACTTTGGCCAATGTGAGCTCCAGGTCATCAATGTCTTTCTTCAGTTCAGAGCATTCGTCCTCCAGTTTCCTCTTCTTGGCAGTCAGTTCAGCATTGATTTCCTCCTCATCCTCCAGTCTCTCGGATGTCTCTTTGAGTTTTGCCTCGAGCTGGATCTTGCTTTTGATGAGACCTTCACATCTCTCCTCAGCATCAGAGAGGTTTTCACCTTCCTGTTCATTGAGATGTATTTAGTTTAATGGCTTATGTTCATAGCTGTAGCATCCATATTAGCATCAAAAGAGCTGAAATACTCACAGATGCTACTTGCAGTTGGAGGTCGTTTTTCTCCTGAATAATTGACACCATTTTCTCCTCAAGCTCTTTCTTTTTAGCTAATGCCTTTGTTAGATCCTCCTTCATTTTCTCATAGTTCTCCTTCATGGCTGCCATTTCTTTCTCTGTCTCTGCACTCTTTAGAAGAGGCTTGATCTTGAAGTAGAGCTTCATCCATGGCCAATGTTTCACATTCATGAATGAGCGGATGTTGTATTGGATGGAATAAATTGATTCTCTGTGTAAATTGCAATTAGTAAATTAGTCATTATCAATCTTTCATAACAAACAGTTATGTTCCAAACAGTTTTGTAAGTTCATTCATACCTCCTCTCCATCATTTTGACAAACTCTTTCCTCATGACATATCCACGGCACAAAGCCTGAGTCATGGTAACCAGCGTTGCTAGTTTCTCATCTCTCATCTCCTCAAGAGTACCCAAGAGACCAGCTTTGAAGAAAACCTACAAGAACATTCGGAAGTTATTAGTTTTAAAGAAGCCAAGTAATCCTCATAATCTTAGATGTGAAAATAAATGATATTCTATACTATAACATACAATAACATTCTAGATAATTCTGTGCTGTCAACTTTGACTCAAGTGTTTGGGGAGGCATAACAATGTCTCTGTGCACAATGTACCTGTCCATGAAGAAATACCATAGTCTGGTGGGGAAGAACTTGACTGGCACAAAGCCCAAACCCAAACACAAATTGAACAGATTTTAGATTAATTGCAACGCAGACTGAAAGGCAAACATCATCCGCACATCAGTGCCTGACCTTTTTGATGCTCTTTTGTTTGAATGGAAGCAAATTCATCTTCACCATCCAGTGCAAGGCCTTCCCTCCTCAAACTGTTGCATCAAAGTTGCAAGTACAGACTTATTTAGAATGCCATTGTGTAATTTAGCTTTTTGTTTTCCATGCAATTACTGGAATGATTGAATTTCAGATGCTTCACCCAAAAATGCATGTAAAAATGTACTCAGATTGTTCATTTTGGAACACAGTAACTTTCAATGTATGGAGAAATAAAAACAGCTGAAACATTCTTCAAATATCTTCTCCACAGAAGAAAGTAAATGTTACAAGTTACGGCGTGAAGGCGAGTAAATAATGACAGAATTTATATCTTTGGGTGTTCATATACTTTCAGTTTAGGGTTAGTAGGGTTTGATCACCTTGGTGTGCCCAAACATGTATTGGGTGTGGTCAACATCAATAGAGCCCAAGAGTTTCTCTGAAGCCTTTTTGTTGTCAATGAACTGTCCCTCAGGGATGACGCTAGCATTTAATACTTTGTATCTAGAGGACATTCAGAAAAGAGTCATGTTCTTGTGAAAAATATTCATAAAATGGTGAAGAATAGGTGGTGCATCATCTCTAATTCAGTGGTTTCAAAAAAGGAGTCTTTACCTCTGCTTGAAGTCACCATAGAGGATTCTGCTGGGGAAACCCTTCCTGCAGATTCTGATGCCCTCCAGCACACCATTACACCTGAGCTGGTGGATAACCAGGAAGTTCTCCATCAGACCTGCAATGAAAATGTCCTTAAGGTTCCAGATGTATTTTAAGTGTTAACTGTGATGCACTTGAGTCTTCAGGGATTAAGTTTACCTGGAGTCTTGGACTCATTAGGAATCAAGCAGCGCACAAAGTGAGGGTGAGTGCTCCTCAGGTTTGTCATCAGCTTTCCCAAGTTCTCCTGTGGAAATGTTTGTCATTAGTATAATCTTTAATGGTGTAAAAGTTCACCTCCTTCATTAAAAGAGAGAATCTGTTTTACCCTAAAAAGTGCAGAGACAGTCTGGAAGGAACCACCCTTCTTCTTGCCTTTCTTTCCGCCTCCCTCAGCTGTTTATGTCAATGAAAGAAGTTGTCTTTATTGATCTTGTGTTGTTTTCCATCAACCCTTTCAATAAATCACTATTTTGAATCTTGTTGAGTCTATTCATTATCTTGCATAGCAAGATGTCAAATTTTCATGAAACTTTAGAATCTGAGATCACAGTGTGTTACACTCTGATTTTTTTTTATAAACATGTGTCTTGTATATAACTAAAACACAAAGTAATTGAGGAAATGCAGATGGTCGTACCTTCAGCACCTGCATGAGCGGCATACAGGAAGGCCAGCACTTTGAGCGATGACTTTTGGTAGAGTTGCACGACAGAGTCGTTCAGTGGATCCTTGTTCTTGTCCAACCAGCCATTAATGTTGTAGTCCACAGTGCCGGCGTAGTGCACCAGAGAGAAGTGGGCCTCTGCCTTACCTTTGGCAGGCTTGGGCTTCTGGAAAGCTGCAGTTTTGCCCAGATGCTGATCATGCAGCTTGTTTTTGAAGCTTGTGTCTGTAGCCTTGGGGAACATGCACTCCTCTTCAAGGATGGAGAAGATGCCCATTGGCTGGTGAAGAAATATTCAAGCTCAAGTACAGGCACAATATGAATAATCATTTTAATTTTCTGAATGTCTCTTACCTTCTCAATGAGCTCAATGCAGGCAGCCAAGTCCATACCAAAGTCAATGAACTCCCATTCAATGCCTTCTTTCTTGTACTCCTCTTGCTCCAGAACAAACATGTGGTGATTGAAGAACTGTTGCAGTTTCTCATTTGTGAAGTTGATGCAAAGCTGCTCCAAGCTGTTGAACTGATAATTAAACAGAGGCAAGTTCTTACGGTTGTCTATTATCTTTTATATCCTGATTGTAACAGAGACTTTGATAGCTGATGCTCACATCAAAGATCTCAAATCCAGCGATGTCCAGCACACCAATGAAGAACTGTCTAGGCTGCTTTGTGTCCAACATCTCATTGATACGGATAACCATCCACAAGAACATTTTCTCATAGACAGACTTGCAGAGCGCAGAGACTGCGTTGTTCACCTGAGAAATTCAAAGGTCAATGTAGATCATATCCTTACACTTTTACTTCTTGAGATGACAAAGAATGTCTCCCAGACATTTCTAACTTAATTCAAGAAGATAAGTGATCACCTGTGGTACTGTCTGGCCTTTGGTCACCATCTCGTTTCCGACCTTGACTCTGGGGTAACACAGAGCTTTCAGCATGTCAGCGGAGTTGAGGCCCATGAGGTAGGCGATTTTATCGGCCACTGAGGAAGAACAGTTTTACACATTATTGTCGCTAAAGAAGTGAATGTTCAAGAGATTCAAGATTCAAGATTCAAGAGATTTTATTTGTCACATACACAATTATATGCAATATACAACTGGCAGTGAAATGTATTTGGTGTTATGCGAGTCACACCGAGTCGCCATTCAATGCGGCGCCTTCTTGAGTTGGACAGAAAATACAGCATAACATGAGGATAGGTAGGGAGGGGTGAGGAGATGAAAAAAAAACAACAACCCCCAGACTATGCTCCTACGGGAGCACAGTTTGAGACCAGTAAAAAAACATCTCAGCAACACGAGCACACAATACAACATGAAACACGACTTGCAACAGGGGAGAGGAGTGGGGGGTTGAGGTGTCCCAGCACAGCCAGGCGTCCCGGTCCTGCAGCCATCTCAGGCGCTGGTCACAGACCCGCTTGTCAGACTGGGGGTACAAAGCGGCGAAGGTGAGAGATGGGTGTGTGCATAAGTGTGTGTGTGTCTGTAAAGTTCATGTGCATGTTTGTGTAGGCCTGGAGAGTCACGCCTGGCACCCTAATCTCGGTGCTCCCGTTGTTATGGAGACAACCTTGATCAGATCCCAGTCCGAGTCAGCAGGTGGTTGGGGGATGAATGCAAGAGCGTCTCCCTGCAGTGCTCTTCTGGAGGAGTTGTTGTCTCAGCAGCGGCCTTGGCCAAGACCGTGCTGGTTGAGGGAGCCGAAAGCAGATAAGGTTGGAATTTGTTTGGTCTGGGAGCGAGTAGCCACAATTTATGACTACTCTCTTAGTTCGTTCTGGTCTCTGAAACCATTTTGCAAAGCAGTGAGCTTTTCCGTGATGACATCCATCTTGCGTTGCAACTCCATGATGTTATCCATGTTGCGGTTTGTAGTCCCAGTTTGGGAGATGACCGCTCTACCCACTGCTTCAATCATGACGGGCAGCCCTGTGGAGCTTTGAACAGCTGTCACCGCTTTCTGAATTTTTCGATATCCCAGGGCAATGCCTGATCCAATCAGCAGAAACCCTGTTACCATGAATCCGAATAGGTAGATGTCTTCAATGTCCTCTACGGAAAGTGCCGCTAGACACACAACATGCCACCTCTCCCACGCGTCCATCGTGTAGCCAGCAGCAAACGTTCCGGCAGGGCAGTTAGGTTCCCCCGAACCCAAGCTTCTCGTCGAGAAGATGGTGTCAATTGCGTTGAGAGACCAGTTGATCAAATCCATAATTTTTAGTTCGAGAGCAGTGCGTGGAGAGTCTCCCAAGTTTAAGACAGTAGACTAGACAAGACGAGAGAAGCAAGCAGGAGAGGAGGGAGTAAGGAGACGAGAGGAGAGAGGAGAGAATGCGACCGCCTTCGCTGAGAGCCAGAGGGGAATGGAAGAAGAATGTTTACATGTTAATAGTATGGGCTAATAGTACATCTTACCCTCGGTGCCATCAGGCTCGGCCTGCTCCTCTCTCTGCTTCTGTTTGAACTTCATGCCCCCATGATGCATCACAGAACCTGTCAGCTTGTAGATGCTGATTTTCTCATCAGCAGTGAAGCCCAGAATGTCAATGGCAGTCTGTTCATACAATGACCAAATGAATCACACATGATTGAGTCAAATAGAAGGGTATCTTATATTGCATGCCTTGCAAGCTTTTGTAAGCAGTTACTACTACTACTAATAATAATAATGTAGTCCACATACATCTGTGGCGATGAACTCCTCCACATCATTGATACTCTTGACAGTGATTTCACCCTGGCTGATCATTGGATAGTCGTAAGGGTTGGTGGTGATGAGCAGGGCCTCTGTAAAGAGTTGATGTGCGGTATAGTAACAGTGATCTCAAACATGGTAATAAATGAAATGCACAATACTGTCGATTTCTCACCGAGCAGCTCCGGCTTGTGTCCGGTCATGAGCTGGTAGAAGATGTGGTAGCTCCTCTCAGCAGACAGCTGGAATGTTACTCTTGACTTTTCCAGCAGATCTTACAAAACCACAAAAAATACACATTTTGTCCTCATATTAAACATTTAAATTGTAGTTTAAAACAATGTTACTCACAAGTTTCAATATCGGCTGAGGACAGTTTTCCAGTGGTCCCAAAGTGAATTCTGATGAATTTACCCTAAGCAAATTGAAATCATTTCCCAAAGGTCAACTCTTTGGCAGCTTTGAAGGTATGACTGAAATTGTATAATGTTATAATGATTCATTAGTTTAACTTACAAAACGAGAGGAGTTGTCATTCCTCACAGTCTTGGCATTACCATAAGCCTCCAGCAGAGGGTTGGCTGCAATGATTTGATCCTCTAGCGACCCCTATATGTGATTGTAGGTCAAATAGATAGTCATTAGGTAAAATACAAATACTGTAATCAACAACAACATTTTGAAGAGATATTCACTAACCTGCATTTTTCCAGCGACAGGTTCTGCCTTCTTTGCTCCAGACATTGCACCAACGGTTGCAAAGTACTGAATGACACGTTTTGTGTTCACAGTCTTTCCTGCACCAGATTCTCCACTGGAAGTTCACAATAGATCCTTATTTAGTCATAAATCATCAATGGATTACATTATAATCGAAAAGCTTCAAGTTATTTCAGAAGAAGAATATTTACTCACGTAATCAGGACAGACTGGTTCTCACGATCTGAAATTAAACCATGAAACGTTAATAGGGTTTCCAAATATAGGTAGTTTTTTTAGTAGTATATATTATATATTAACTTGAAGGCATAAAGTGTTATAAAGTATGTTTAGTTAATTTATCTTTTGTTTTGTTTTGTTCTTGCATTAACCTCTTAAGCTCAGGGACCATTTTTGGGATTTCCACCTGGATTTGGCCTACCCAAATTGAAAAGCATCCCATACCTACATACAGTGGTCTCTAAATACACAATTTTGTTGTAATTTTAAAGGAAACCCTTTGAAGTTTCATAAACCCCTGCTAAAAGTGATAAACATGTAAGTATATGTTAAGCTGTAATACACCCCCCCCCCCCAAAAAAGAGACACATTTAGATTTTTTGCTTATAAATTCAGTTTCTAGTACCCTGCAGACAGAGATAGTGGGAAGATAGTGGAACAAATAATTTTGTCTGTATCATGTTGTATGTACAGGGTCCGCAGAGTTTAAGTGGTTAATATATTAATAGGCTATATGCTAAGGGTAACATTTAATTTGGATTCATTCTTATAGAAGAGATTTGGTAACATTTATTATGCAACGATGCAAAGTAAATGGTAAATGTTAAATGGTAAATGGACTGCATTTATATAGCTCTTTTAACCGACCTACGGCCATCCAAAGCGTTTTACATTTGCCTCACATTCACGCATTCATACACTCATTCACACACCAATGGCGGTGTCAGCCATGCAAGGCGCCATCCAGCTCATCGGGAGCAGCTGGGGTTAGGTGTCTTGCTCATCGACACCTCGGCACTTGGTCAGGTGGAACCGGGGATCGAACCTTCCAGTTTGTAGACAACCTACATGGTCATTATGAAGCACTTACTAAATTAATGCCTTCTTCAACCTTACAACCCATTTGCATCAGCTGAAAAACCTCAGCCAGGTATGGTTTACTGTCTATAAAAGTGTTAACTAAAGACAACAAACATTATGAGTCTTCTAGATGACATCACCGTTTTCTCTGGAGCGGCCGTACAGCCGAATCAAATTCTGTTGCATTATTTTCCTGTTTAACACTGTGAAGCTTTGAAACAATCTGCATTGTAAAAAGAGCTATATAAATAAAGTTGACTTGACTTGACTTCTTTATTGATGAACATATTAGTCAAGTCACCTTCATTTAAATAGTGCATATTACATATTTATAATGGAAGAGAGATTGTTTTGGCTCTACTGCGGCTCTATAAGAAAGTCATTGTCCAGTTTAAGTTAGTTCACTGTTGATTCATTTCTGTTGTAAATATCATTAGTTATTCATTCAATTTAGGATCTGCTTACACAACATTGTTTTCAACTAAAAACAGCGTTCTGGACTTTCATTTGCACGTTTTGGTGGCCTGAGAACACAAACTTTATAATAGGTTTCAAAGTGCAATCGTTTTTAAAAGGATACCATTATCATCTCCGTGTAAACTTAAAAATATGACAATCTTTTGGAAACAGTGACGGCATGTACATGCGTATTATGTTTGGTCTTTAGGATTATTTGCACAGGCACGTCAGAACAGTCTTTCTTTGTGACATGGCCGAGTAACATTGCCAATTACTTGTCTGGCATGTATAATTCTTAATTTTTTATTATTATTATTAGTATTATTATTATTATCCTTATTATTATTATTATTATTATTATTAATGATGGGTGTTTTTCATTGTGTCAAAGTTTTTCATTACTCTCGTTTGTTGAGGCACTTTTGGAATCCACTTACCAGTGAGCATGAACTGGTAGGCATTGTCAGAGATGGAGAAGATGTGAGGCGGGGCTTCAATCCTCTTTTTGCCTCTGTATCCGTTCACAACGACTGTATCGTACACTGGGAGCCACTTGTAGGGATTGACAGTGACGCAGAACAAGCCAGAGTAGGTCTGAAACAGAGATAGATAGTCCAGGTTTACAATGCTGCCGCCCCATCCCAGGAATAAAATATGATTTGCTGAGACTTACGTAGATCATCCATGCTGCGTAACGCTCTTTGAGGTTATACAGCACAGTAGGCTCATTGAGGTGGGTCATCATGGCCATGTCTTCAATTTTGTCATACTTGGGAGGATTCATGGGG
This sequence comes from Gobio gobio, assembly GCF_949357685.1. Lineage (NCBI taxonomy): Eukaryota > Metazoa > Chordata > Actinopteri > Cypriniformes > Gobionidae > Gobio > Gobio gobio. The sequence goes on along the minus strand of NC_137120.1, from coordinate 105,903 downwards.
AAGATTTCATCTTCTTTTACCGTGACTGTCTGTAATGAACAGTGGTCAGTGATCAAGAAAGACTTTCATACACACATATTTATGATATTCAACCGAAGATCTTTAACCATCTGTAGACTTAAGCACAGTAACATATGGAATAGTGTTTATCCATGATTCTTACTTTCCCACACAGAGTTTTGACAGTAGCTTTTCCACCCTCTTTACTAACAAGAGTACCCTTCAGGTACATCTCGTCCGGCACTGTCACGAAGAAAGCCGATTTGGCATCAAAGGGGGTGTTCTGAGCCTCGATTCTCTCTCTTTCTGGCTTCCGGAGGTAAACGGCCGCCGGGCCGAAGCACTCCATTTCACCATCTCCCATGATTGGTCTTCACTGTGGAGTAAAATATTCACCTTAACGCTTATTAGTATTGCCTCTCTACTTTTCTAGAGGTATTCACATTATAAACCGGCCATCTTGTCATTACAATGTTGTAATCAGTTACTTATCAGTAAATGTAACTTAGTTTACCTTTTATGATGCTCCGAGAGGAAAATAGCAGCTGTCAAGTTCTGGATTCTGAAAAAGACCAAGAGATAGTGAAGTGCATTAGCATCTACAATTATGGGTTAGTATATATTATTGGATTAAGAACACTCAGGCATTCTACATTAATTCTTAAATTAAAATGTGGAGTTCCCCACCTTAGTTTGCTTGTTCACTGTAGTTCTTCGGGTTAGGGGCTCCCGTTTATATAGTGTCATTACTGAGCACTCAGCAGAACTGCCCAGCCAGATTTGGTCATGTCACTTTACTATGGTGTGATGTTTCTCTGTTCCGGAGAGGAAATATGAAGATGTTGTCATTCAACTAATGTGAGTAATACCATTACATTGGTACACACAGATAATGGACGTTGGGTTAATAGACATGGCATAATAGTTTGTCACAGTCCATACTTTTTTTCTAGATTGTAACTTTCTTGTAGATATTAGATTTTTTTCATACAAATGCATTGCCTTTTTGAAACCTTTAATTTGATGTTGCCGAGGTCCTATTTCAGTGCAGCATCTTTAAAACTAATGGGACTTGGCACAGCAGAGAAAATCTCAGATGCAAAGAAGCAGTCAAATGTCACTGAGATTCTGTTTCAGGTGAATTTATATGTCGGTTAAAACTGCTTTTTCTGTTCCTTTTGTTCGTTTACATTGCAATTAAGGTTTTGATATAAATGTTATTGGTGATCACATGAGCAAGGGGCAGAGAGGACAGCGTGGCTGGTTTTCCAAGAATTCTCCCAACTTTTGCCAGCAGGAGATAAAATTAAAATCTTAAAAACCTCAAAGATTTATTACCAGAGAGGGATGATAACAAGTCATCCTTCCAAATGAAAAATAATATCTTTGACAGATTTTTTTATTGGGCCATTAAATCTCAGCAGACATGGCATGAAGTAAACTGGACTCATAGTGATATTATGACTCTCAAAGTTATAAACAGCATGTGCTTATATGGAAAAATCATAAATATAGCTCAGCTGCTGTTTGTATTTTGAGGATTAGGTCACTTATCCATACAAGCAGCAGTGAAGGCTTGACAGGAACTGTCAGTAAGTCTTTTGCTTAGTTTCTCCAAAAATGTAACTTAAAGTGATACGAAAAAGTAAAGTGAATGTTTACATTTCTATTTGTTGAATACGTCCAGTTGGTACTTCCAGTATATTATTTTACTCTGTGGTTTACGTTTTAGGTAGTATTAATTGCATTCAGAAGAGTTGAGGGTCTAGTTTGTATGAGCATACAGTAAATGTCTTGTCTAATAGCACCTGTGTAATATTGTTCTTGCTATGCTAGCTTAAATATGTGTCTGCAGCTCAAATGCAAAACTGTTGTGGCATGAGCAGAAGTTTCATATGATGTGCAAGAAAACTATGCAATCCCATAATCCTTACAGTTTTGGCTTTTTGCTGCTGTAAAGATCTGTTTCTTTCTGCCGAGTTGTGTTTATATTCAATCCAACAGCAATATACCCAGCAAAGTGAAAAGACTACTGTCTTTGTAAAAAAGAAAAAGATTGTCATTGTACTGATATTTTTATTGACCAGGGTAGAACAACACTTCATATTCTAGAATGCATTACTTGTGTTTTCGATTTCTGTGAACTGCTTTTCAGTAAATTCCACTTCCTTTCATTCTAATTCAAATTCCAGTTTAAGCTCCTGTGGAGTTTGGCTAAATCAAATCAAATTCCAACTTCTAAACTTTAAGGGAGATGATTCTCCAATGCCAGATTTTACGCAGCCCTAGCACATACACCCAAATAGCGAATTATAATAATTATAATTTGTTACATTTATATAGTGCTTTTACATAGAAGGGGGGAATCTCCTCATCCACCACCAATGTGCAGCACCACCTGATAATGCGACGGCAGCCATATTGCGCCAGAGCACCCACCACATACCAGCTGATTGGTGGAGAGGAGACAGAGTAATGAAGCCAATCAGTATATATGGGGATGATTAGGAGGCCATGATGGACAGAGGACAGAGGCCATTGGGCAAATTTGGCCAGGATGCCGGGGTTACACCCCTACTCTTTATCGAAGGACATCCTGGGATTTTTAAGGACCACAGAGAGTCAGGACCTCGGTTTAATGTCTCATCTGAAGGATGGTGCTTGTTACAGTATAGTGTCCCCATCACTATACTGGGGCGTTAGGACCAACACAGAGCACAGGGTGAGCGCCCCCTGCTGGCCTCACTAACACCTCTACCAGCAGAAGCCTAGTGTTCCCAGTTGGTCTTCCATCCAGGTACTAACCAGGCTCAGCCCTGCTTAGCTTCAGTGGGAAACCAGTCTTGGGCTACAGGGTGATATGGCTGCTGGCTAAAGAAAAGCATAAAGTTATAAAGTTATTTGTTTCAATTATTTGAATCTAAATCTTTCAACGTGAGCTCTAGGAAGTGGGGAGCAATGTCTTAAATGTCCTATCATGTCTGGCTGGTTTCTCCAACATAAAACTACTTTGAAATCCCATCTTAATATACGTAATAAAGTTCAAGATCAGAGTACAAATATATAAAACAGGAGCTCTTGAGAAATGGCCTGTTCAAAATGGTCTGTTGTGTTGTGTTTTGTTTTCTTTAAATTTTTTATATATTGTTTTTGAAAGGTTTTCTCTAGACTGAACTATCGTAATGCTTTCTTGGCAGGCCTTCCAGCATGTATTGCCAAACCTCTGCAACCGATCCAGAATGCTGCAGCAAGAGTGATCTTTAACAAGCCGAAGAGCGTGCATGTCACACCTCTACTCATCAGTTTGCACTGGGACTAGTTACAGCACTTGCATATTGTTGTCCTATTGCTGGTTTGATTGCTTCTATTGCTCTTTTGTATTGCTCTAAAGTTGCTTTTGATAAAAGTGTCTGCTAAATGATTCAATGTAAAGCCTTGTGCACACCCAGATGCTCACATGCGCTTATTGTCTGCGTTTTTGACGCGTCTATGTGTTCATACCCAATCGATTTTCACTGGCAATGCACCAAGTGAAAGTGCAAATTCACTTCTTGACAGTAGATGGCACTTTTGATTTGATTGCAGATTAAATAGTATACGATGGAAACTCACCAAGTCTTTGTGTTTTACTGTAGCTGCAGTAGCTCCAGGCACGGGAAGAAGAGCGGCAATCTCATTGGTCAGCCAGTTTAAATGACGCTTTTACACCTGCCGTTTTGCTTGCCAGTGTGCACATTCACATTGGCGCCCTTTCTTTAGTCACAAGGTGTTAAACATTGGCGATAAACGCGCATGATAATCGTCCCAGTGTGAACAAGCCTTAAATGTAATGAATACTGCAATCAGGCTCAGATCATAATTCATAATGGAAAAAGTGTCTGATTCTGTGGATGAGCACATAAGTTGTTGCAGTTGAACCTCCCCTCTAATATATGTTGGGTGTGTAACGGTTTATTTGTGCAGAACACTTTTGGCTAGGGTCTTTTGTTTCAGTTTACGTGTGTACAGAATTAATACAGGCTGTCCCCAAAATCACATACTCTCTTAAGTAGGTACTTATTTTGAATGAGTACTTACTTTGCGAATGTTAAAAACAGTATGAGTGTGTGCAATATGAACGTAATCCGGATGAACTACATTCAGATGGTGGACCTGCATCCAGACATGATCAACGCATGACCCTGAAGTGTCTGCAGAGACTGTGTCAATTAGACTCCCCCTGTAATTGCCTCATCGACATGACATCCTCAATAAACCCGTCTCCGCCGTGATGACTCCGATTGTTCGAATATTTCTATTTAATAATTGTTAAATCGATATGTCATCCTCAATAAAACCCGTCTCCGGCATGTTGCCTCCGATCTTTCGAATATTGCACTTTAATAATTGTTTCATCAATACGGCATCCTCAATAAACCCGTCTCCGGGGTGATAACTCCGATATTTCGATTATTCCTATTTAATAATTATTTAATCGACACATCATCCTCCATAAACCCGTCTCCGGCGTGTTGCCTTTGATCTTTCGAATATTCTGATCTATTATGACCTCTGATCTGTAAAGCTGACAGAATAATAATCATACGCTGTTTGTTAATTGGCCAGAGGAGAACTGGCACCCTGACTGAGCCTGGTTTCTCCCAAGGTTTATTTTTCTCCATTAGGTCACCTGATGGGGTTTTGGTTTCCTTGCCACTGTTGCCTCTGGCTTGGCTTGCTCAGTTGGGGACACTAAATCTTTCAACTAAATATCCAAATAAATCTAATTATTAAACTAAATTAACCATATAAACTAAATTACTGATCTAATTACTGATCTAAAGCCCACATTGTCACTGCATGATGATTGAAATGAACTGATGACATCACCGTTTTATCCAGAACGGCTGTACGACTGAATAAAATTTAGTTTTTTCCTGTTATACCCGAATATGATATACCCGTCTCCGGCGTGATGACTCCGATTGTTCGAATATTCCTATTTAATAATTGTTAAATCGATATGTCATCCTCAATAAAACCCGTCTCCGGCATGTTGCCTCCGATCATTCGAATATTGCACTTTAATTCCGATCTATTATGACCTCTGATCTGTAAAGTTGTCAGAATAATAATCATACACTGTTTGTTAATTGGCCAGACGAGAACTGGCACCCCGACTGAGCCTGGTTTCTCCCAAGGTTTATTTTTCTCCATTAGGTCACCTGATGGGGTTTTGGTTTCCTTGCCACTGTTGCCTCTGGCTTGGCTTGCTCAGTTGGGGACACTAAATCTTTCAACTAAATATCCAAATAAATCTAATTATTAAACTAAATTAACCATATAAACTAAATTACTGATCTAAGTACTGATCTAAAGCCCACATTGTCACTAATTGAAATGAACTGATGACATCACCGTTTTATCCAGAACGGCTGTACGACTAAATAAAATTTTGTTTTTTCCTGTTTAACCCTCTGGAGTCTGAGCTGTTTTTGGGCCCTTTAGAAGTTGACATGCTCTGACATTTGTGTTTTTTTCAGTTGCTTATAAACTATTAATGGCAAAAGTGTAATTACACTGTATTCAGCACAAACTGGGCTACCATAATATGTGAGCAACATGTATGTACATGCTTGTATTTTTGAGAGAAAAATGTTTATGCACGGATTTTGAACAACAAAAAAATTTGTTTTAAAATTAAGGCCTCAAAACACACAATAGATATCTGTTCCCAAGACTTTTGACTCCTGTCTGTATTTGTATTGAGTTTTTTCTTCAAACTGATGTGAGAATCATTGAGTCTACTCATTCACATAAAACAATACACTGATTTAAAATTTGTAAGACAGTTTCTCTTCACAAAGCCAATATGCGAGGAGGCGTGATATCTAATGAATAATGATGAGATAGCGCCTGAGATAACAAAGGACTCGCATTAATGAGCTGCATAATGAATGAGCTTCAGGTAAGTCTGTGACAGAGAGCAACAGAGCAAAGGAAATATATATTTTTTGTAGTTTATTTTATTTGGAATGTAATCAACAAAGGCCTATTATATTTTAAACGATCAGAAGATTCGACTACACTGCAAAAAGTTCTCTTCTTATTTGGTATTTTTTCTTGTTTCCAGTCCAAAAATTTTAAATTCTTAAATCAAGATTAATTTACTAGATAAGTACAAATTTCTGGGGGGAAAATCAAAATGAAGTGAGTTTTTGCTTAGTTAGTTAGTTAGTTAGTTAGTTAGTTAGTTAGTTAGTTAGTTAGTTAACTTTATTGTCCCCAAGGGGAAATTCTGCTTGGACACAGTGCAGAGTTGCTTCATAAAGGTAGACCAGATAACTTAAAACAATCTATATTCTCTGCCACAACAATTTATGATTTATTAACCTATAATTTATGATTTATTACACCAATTTATTAAAACACAACAATTAGCTAATGAGATTAAAACCATGTTTTTACTCCAAACTTACTTTATATCAGAAGTCAAATGTTTTAAAAAACCTTATGTGATCTCATTTGGCTTTGGATAAAAAAATCAGACAGAAAATATATTTTACAATATTCTGCATAATTATAAAAGCTCGAGTAGCATTGCATTATAAATATAATCTATTATGAAAACACCCAACATGGTATAAATAACACAGATAAGCCATATATTGTCGCGATTGTGTGTTTATTATCTTCAAACCTGTCTGCCTGCATGTTAGAGCGATTTCTGGAAGCTGTTTATGTCAGTGTCACATGGTATCTTCTTCATGCGTGCTATATATGGACTACATGTGCCCGGAGCGCCCTCCGGTTGCCAGTATGAAGTATGAAGAGTTTTTTATGAATGAGAGCAGCTGACGCTCATATTACAATCTTTAGAAGGTACCGACGTGGTTTTCATATTCACAACTCCTGACACATATTAACAAATTACGGTCACTATATGTCTTTGAGAATAAAACAGAGGTCAAAAATGGAAGCTTGAGTTTTAGATCTTTTAAATGATGTATAGTTTGTCAAGGTAATTACTTACATCTGACAGTAATTTTGAGCTAATTTAAACAAAGAAAGTTTCAGTGCGCCCTTGTTGCACGATGTGTTTGTTTGAGTTGATGTGTGTGTGCGTGCTTAATGGGCGTGGTCGCATTAGTTTATTATGAGCCGCTCAGGAATGACTAGCATCGCTCTGCTTTCAAACGGATTACATAAACACAGAATATTTGTTTTTGATTTGGTTTACAGTGTTTAAAACCTGACATTTCAGCGTTTCTTTAGACATATGGCTCATGTTTGTGAGAAAAGTTTTTAATAAGCTAGAAGTCATTTTCTGAAGACTACCTGAATGAACGTCTTTGACAGAGAGGCTGCAGATCGCGCATCATGTTTGATTTCTTTATTTTGCAAAAAGCACAACAATTGATTTTATTGTGACTGTACTAAAAAAAAAAGTAAACTTAACAAATTATAATGATGTATAATTGCCTGAATGATAAAATGATAAAAAACGAAGTCATTTGAGTCTCTTTGGCACTGATAAGAAAAAAAGCAAGCCAATCACGCCGGCGTGATTGCCGACTCGAGAGGGTTAACACTGTGAAGCTGCTTTGAAACAATCTGCATTGTTAAAAGCGCTATATAAATAAAGTTGACTTGACTTGACATTCATCATGTTATCATTGTCATGTGACCCAGAGTCCTGCAGGGGTCCGATTTTGTAAATCCGCACCCGCCCGTACCCGCAGTGCTTAAAACCGCATCGGACCCGTTTTCCGACAACAGCACTAATTAATCCGCTCCGACCCAACCGGCTTAAAATAGAACCGACACCCGACCCGCACCCGAAATAAAATCCGTTTAGCATATCACATTATAGACACAGTTACAAAAAAGTTTATTGCTAGCAAACAGAAGTTATTACACAACCATTAACACTAAGACAACTTCAGCCGAAGCTGTCAAACATGGTTATCTGTCATTATCATCTCTGCAGGCACATTCAGTTCTGTCCCCTTTTGAAAAATACTGTTCGATAGAACTGCTTGTGCTTGGTTTGTTACCACAGTTATCTGCGTGCTTCCTCAGCGATTAAGTTCCACGTTTGTGTGTATCTTTTCTTCAACTCCTCAGGATCCATCTCGACGACTGCAGTGCAGGCAGATCGCGCGGGATTCTGTGTGATGTAAGCAGTTAGTTTAGTGTACATTTATATGAAAGTTTGTTGTGTATCCTGAATTTGTTAGAAGGACACTATATTTCCAAAAGTTTTGGGACGCCTGCCTTCACATGCGCATGAACTTTAATGACATCCCATTCTTAATCCGTAGGGTTTAATGTGGAGTCGCCCACCCTTTGCAGCCCTAACAGCTTCAACTCTTCTGAGAGTTGAGAAAGGCTAAGCCCAACCCTTGAAAAACAACCCCATCCCATAATACCCCTTCACCAAACTTTACAATTGGCACAATGCAGTCAGGCAAGTCCCGTTCTCCTGGCAACCGCCAAACCCAGACCCGTCCATGGGATTGGCAGACAGAGAAGCGTGATTGGTCACTCAGAGAACACGTCTCCACTGCTCTATAGTCCAGTGGCGGCGCACTTTACCCCACTGCATCCCACGCTTTGCATTGCACTTGGTGATGTAAGGCTTGGATGAGCTGCTCGGCCATGGTAACCCATTCCATGAAGCTCTACACACTGTTCTTGAGCTCATCTAAAGGCCACAGAAGTTTGGAGGTCTGGATCTCTTGAATCTACGGAAACCCCGCTCTGTGATTTTACGTGGCCTACCACTTCGTGGCTGACTTGCTATTGTTCCCAATTGCTTCCACTTTGTTATAATACCACTAACAGTTGAGCGTGGAATATTTAGTAGTGAGGAAATTTCCAGAATGGACTTATTGCACAGGTGGCCACCGATCACGATACCACGCTTGGGTTCACTGAGCTCCTGAGAGCGGCCCATTCTTTCACAAATGTGTGTAGAAGCGTCTGCATGCCTAGTGCTTGATTTATACACCTGTGACCATGAAGGGATTGAACACCTGAACTCAAGGATGTGGAGGGGTGTCCCAATACATTTGGCAATATAGTGTATGAAGTGATTGTTTGTATTTGTGAGTGCAGCAGTCCCACACGCTCGCTAGCATCAACCAGCTCTTGCTCCGCCACTTTGCGGCCTCTCTCTGTTTGCTCCAGTGCAGCTCTCAGCTCCTCAATCTCTGCTTGCATCAGGTTATTCCTGCGCTCCACCATGGCCACCTGCTCCTTCATGTCCTCCTGTCCTCTGAGAGCGTCATCAAGGTGAAGTTGGGCATCCTGTGCCAACATTCTTTCTTTGTTAGCTCTCTTGCTTTGGTTAATTCATGTATCATATTCATTTTGTCAAACATTCAGTATTTATTGCAGTTCCACGTTCTACAGAAAGATACCTTGAGTTGGCCTTGGATGTTCCTGAGCTGTTTCTGGGCCTCGGCAGCCTGGCGGTTGGCATGACTCAGCTGGATCTCCATCTCATTCAGATCTCCCTCCATCTTCTTTTTGACTCTCAGGGCATAATTTCTGCTCCTGACCTCAGCGTCCAGAGTGCTCTGCATGGAATCGATCACTCTTTGGCTGTTCCTCTTGATCTGTTCCATCTCCTCATCCTTCTCAGAAAGCTTCCTGTCAATCTCGCTCTTCACCTGGTTCAGCTCCAGCTGCACACGAAGAATCTTGGACTCTTCATGTTCCAGGGTGCCCTACAAGGACAAAAGACAAAAATGTACTTTTTAGATTTGTCACAAGCACTTTTCTGAGGATTTAAGAAGGAAATAATTAGCAAAAATTACATTTTTCCTTTAAGGGTTTAGACCTATTCAGTGTTTTAATATTATGCAAAGCTATCGTGTCATAATGTTAGCATCATAGGAATGGCACCTCAGCTTCTTCAAGTGCAGTCTGGATCTCTGTTTTCTCAGACTCCACTGTCTTCTTGGCTTTCTCTAACTCATGAATGCTCTTTCCAGTCTCTCCAAGCTGCTCAGTGAGGTCAGAAATCTCTGTTATATTGCATCTCTTTTTTAGTTCATGGTGTAAAAGTTGCATTACGTTGCAGATTCTTGTTCTCCCTCTTCAGGGTCTCGAGTTGGTCAAGAGCTTCCTCATAGGAGTTCTTCATTTTGAAAAGCTCCGTGCTGAGAGAACGAGCTTCTTTCTGAGCACCTTCTAGTTCAGCCTGACATTCCTCATACTTCTGTTTCCACTCTGCTAGCACCTGATAATGAGAGAAATGTAGTCATTGTTAATTAGCTAAGTTCACAGGGATAAGGTTAGGGCAAGGGTTAGTTTTACAAGTTATCCATGTCTTTCTTACCTTGTCAAAGTTTCTCTGCTTCTTGTCAAGGTTGGCTGCCAATGCATTTGCCCTCTCCACATCAATCATGAGATCCTCTATTTCACCCTGCAGTCTCTGTTTGGTCTTTTCCAGAGAGGCACACTTTGAGTTCACCGCCTCAATGGATTCTTCAGCATCCTGCAGACGCTGGGCCAGCTTTTTCCTGAGGAAAGTGAAATGGAATTATGAAATTTTGCTAATATTTGTCATGTTAAATGTAGGTAAATTAAGACTTTTCCATTGATGTATTTACTTGGATTCCTCAAGCTCCTCAGTGCGCTGGATGGCATCAGTCTCATATTTGGTTCTCCACTGAGCCACTTCACAGTTGGCCTTAGACATCCCACGCTGGAGTTCAGCTTTGGCCTCCTGCTCTTCCTCATACTGCTCTCTGAGCAAATCACAGTCATGGCGGGCAGACTGAACCGCATGGGCCAGAGCGTTCTTGGCCTATCAGGCAGAACATTTTGAGTTACCATCTATACAATTGTTTATATTATAAAAAGCTAATTAATTATGTTAACTGTACCTTGACTTCTTCCTCAATATGTCTTTTGAGTTCCTCAATTTGCTGTGTGTAATCCTGTTTTCCTCTCGTTAATTTTGAAACAAGTGCTTCTTTCTCTTCCAGTTGCCGACTAAATTCACCTTGGAAACAGGTAACAGATATTACCATGAAATATAATAGCATACAAACTTTTTAGCTCTTTTCTTTTGGTTTTTACACATGTAGCTTACTCTGTTTTACCATTTTCAGTCTGAAGTCTTGCGCGTTGTGCAGTCATGTCATTCAACTGACGAACATTTTCATCACTCTTGGATTTGATTTCACTCAGCTGGTCTTCCAGAGTACGTCACATCTTCTCTAATTTAGCCTAAAGAAATTCAAGGTTATATCCAGATGTTTGTAAAGAGGCTTTTATATTAATAATCCTCTAGTGACATTACCTTTGCTTTAGCCACAGCCTCCGTGTTGCTTGTCAAGTCATCAATCTCCATCTTGTATTCACTCTTCTCCTTCTCCAGCTTCTGCTTGACTCGCTGGAGGTTGTCGATCTGTTCTCCGAGCTCAGCCACACTATCTGCCTGCTTCTTTCGCAGAGCTGCGGCCGTAGCTTCATGCTGCAAGGTGGACTCTTCCAGATCACGACGCAACTTCTGGAATTCAGCTTCACGCTTCTTGTTCATCTCAATCTGGGCAGCAGTGGCACCACCAGCTTCCTCAAGCCTCTCACTGATCTCCTCCAGTTCCCTGGAGAGATCAGCTCTCTGCTTCTCCACTTTAGCACGAGCAGCTCGCTCAGCCTCGATTTCCTCTTCCAGCTCCTCAATACGGGCCTAAATAAATAAAGAAAATTGAATTACCCAGTGGTTATTGGTAATTTGGGTTTTCCCAGCTGTGCAACTACTTGATATAATACAGAGAAAAGATTAGGGTTAGTGTTATCTGAAGTTCTTTGATCTTCTTCTGAAGCTGTGTTCCCAGAGACTGTTCATCCTCAATCTTGCTGAGAAGTTGACTGATCTCAAAGTCTTTCCTGTTTTTAAAGTAGTGTTTTGTAAAATGTGCACAATACTTACATATGATTAAAAAAAATTGTAATTGTGTTAAACTGATGTCCACTCACTTTTTCATCTTCTCATCTGATTGCTGTTTGTCATTCTCCAGGTCCATATATGGACTCCTGGGCCAGTTTCAGATCACCCTCAAGCTTCCTCTTGGCTCTCTCAAGGTCCATACGGAGCTTCTTCTCTTGCTCCAGTGAGCCCTCAAGCTATTGTTACAGAAACCAGAGCATTTAATTCTGGTATAGAGACACAAAATTAATTTCCCATCGATTCATGCTCTTATTGTCATGCCAAATATCTTACATCATCCACTTGCTGCTCAAGCTTTGTCTTAGATTTAGTCAGAGTGTTGACTTTGTCTTCCTCTGCCTGAAGGTCATCAAGAGTCTGCTGGTGTGCCTCTTGGAGGGCTTTCTTCTCTTTGGTCAGCCTGGCAATGTAACTTAAATTGAGACATTGTTCACTGGTTTCATTCTCAAGACCCTGAACAATCAGCAGTGTGAAGAACATGTGAAAAGATTATTGACCTTATTTTCTGTGGCATGTTTCTCCTTCTCCACTTTGGCCAATGTGAGCTCCAGGTCATCAATGTCTTTCTTCAGTTCAGAGCATTCGTCCTCCAGTTTCCTCTTCTTGGCAGTCAGTTCAGCATTGATTTCCTCTTCATCCTCCAGCCTCTCGCTTGTCTCTTTGAGTTTTGCCTCGAGCTGGATCTTGCTTTTGATGAGACCTTCACATCTCTCCTCAGCATCAGAGAGGTTTTCACTTTCCTGTTCATTGAGATGGATTTAGTTTAATGGCTTATGTTCATAGCTGTAGCATCCATATTAGCATCAATAAGAGCTGAAATACTCACAGATGCTACTTGCAGTTGAAGTTCGTTTTTCTCCTGAAGAAGAGACACCATTTTCTCCTCAAGCTCTTTCTTTTTAGCTAATGTCTTTGTTAAACCCTCCTTCATTTTCTCATAGTTCTCCTTCATGGCTGCCATTTCTTTCTCAGTCTCTGCACTCTTTAGAAGAGGCTTGATCTTGAAGTAGAGCTTCATCCATGGCCAATGTTTCACATTCATGAATGAGCGGATGTTGAATTGGATGGAATAAATTGATTCTCTGTGTAAATTGCAATCAGTAAATTAGTCATTATCAATCTTTCATAACAAACAGTTATGTTCCAAACAGTTTTGTAAGTTCATTCATACCTCCTCTCCATCATTTTGACAAACTCTTTCCTCATGACATATCCACGGCACAAAGCCTGAGTCATGGTAACCAGCGTTGCTAGTTTCTCATCTCTCATCTCCTCAAGAGTTACCAAGAGACCATCTTTGAAGAACACCTACAAGAACATTTGGAAGGTAATCATTTTTAAAGAAGCCAAGTTATCCTTATAATCTTAGATGTGAAAATAAATTATTTTCTATAATATAACATATAATCTCCTCCTTGAACTGCCACCTTAACGTGGTGGAGGGGTTTGAGTACCCGAATGAACCTAGGAGCTATGTTGTCCGGGGCTATATGCCCCTGGTAGAGTCTCCCAAGGCAAACAGGTCCTAGGTGACGGGTCAGACTAAGAGCAGTTCAAAAAACAAAAAACCCTTATGATGACCAAAAAAAAGAGGACCGTGATGTCGCCCGGTACAGCGCAGCCGGGGCCCCACCCTGGAGCCAGGCCTGGGGTTGGGGCTCGTATGCGAGCGCCTGGTTGCCGGGCCTTCCCCCACGGGGTCCGGCCGGGCTCAGCCCAAAGGAACGACGTGGGGACACCTTCCCGTGGGCCCACCACCCACAGGAGGGACCGTAAGGGGGCGGTGCAGAGAAGATCGGGCAGCAGTCGAAGGCAGGGGCCTAGACAACCCGATCCCTGGACACGGAAACTGGCTCGTGGGACATGGAATGTCACCTCACTGGCGGGGAAGGAGCCTGAGATTGTGCGTGAGGTTGAGAGGTTCCGACTAGAGATCGGAATCAATAGAGTCGGAATCACCTCTACGCACGGCTTGGGCTCTGGAACCACACTCCTCAAGAGAGGATGGACTCTTCACCACTCCGGAGTTCCCCATGGTGAGAGGCGGCGGGCTGGTGTGGGCTTGCTTATAGCCCCCCAGCTCTGCCGCCATGTGTTGGAGTTCACCCCGGTGAACGAGAGGGTCGTTTCCCTGCGGCTTCGGCTCAGGGATAGGTCTCTCACTGTTATTTGTGCCTACGGGCCGAACGGCAGTGCAGAGTACCCGGCCTTCTTGGTGTCCCTGGGAGGGGTGCTGGAAAGTGCTCCGACTGGGGACTCCGTCGTTCTACTGGGGGACTTCAACGCCCACGTGGGCAATGACAGTGACACCTGGAGGGGCGTGATTGGGAGGAACGGCCCCCCTGATCTGAACCCGAGTGGTGTTCACTTATTGGACTTCTGCGCTAGTTACGGTTTGTCCATAACGAACACCATGTTCAGGCATAAGAGTGTCCATCAGTGCACATGGCACCAGGACACTCTAGGTCGTAGGTCAATGATCGACTTTGTGGTCGTTTCATCTGACCTGCGGCCGTATGTCTTGGACACTCGGGTGAAGAGAGGGGCGGAGCTGTCAACTGATCACCACCTGGTGGTGAGTTGGATCCGATGGCGGGGGAGGAAGCTGGACAGACCCGGCTGACCCAAACGTACTGTGAGGGTCTGCTGGGAACATTTGGCCGAGTCTCCTGTCAGAGAGATCTTCAACTCCTACCTCCGGCAGAACTTCGACCAGATCCCGAGGGAGGCTGGAGATATTGAGTCCGAATGGACCATGTTCTCCACCTCCATTGTCGCTGCGGCCGCTCGGAGCTGTGGCCGTAAGGTCTCCGGTGCATGTCGAGGCGGCAATCCCCGAACCCGGTGGTGGACACCGGAAGTAAGGGATGCCGTCAAGCTGAAGAAGGAGTCCTATCGGGCCTGGTTGGCTTGTGGGACTCCTGAGGCAGCTGACATGTACCGGCAGGCTAAGCGGACTGCAGCCCGGGTGGTTGTGGAGGCAAAAACTCGGGCCTGGGAGGAGTTCGGTGAGGCCATGGAAAAGGACTATCGGCTGGCCTCGAAGAGATTCTGGCAAACCGTCCGGCGCCTCAGGAGGGGGAAGCAGTGCCCTACCAACGCTGTTTACAGTGGAGATTGGCGGCTGTTGACCTCAACTGGGGATGTCGTCGGACGGTGGAAGGAATACTTCGAGGATCTCCTCAATCCCGCCATCACGCCTTCCATTGAGGAAGCAGAGGCTGGGGGCTCAGAGGAGGACTCGTCCATCACCCAAGCTGAAGTCACCGAGGTGGTCAAGAAAATCCTCGGTGGCAAGGCACCGGGGGTGGATGAGATCCGCCCTGAGTACCTCAAGTCTCTGGATGTTGTGGGGCTGTCTTGGCTGACACGCCTCTGCAGCATCGCGTGGCGGTTGGGGACAGTGCCTCTGGGATGGCAGACCGGGGTGGTGGTCCCTCTTTTTAAGAAGGGGGACCGGAGGGTGTGTTCCAACTACAGGGGGATCACACTTCTCAGCCTCCCCGGGAAAGTCTATGCCAGGGTACTGGAGAGGAGAATACGGCCGATAGTAGAACCTCGGATTCAGGAGGAACAGTCTGGTTTTCGCCCCGGTCGTGGAACACTGGACCAGCTCTATACCCTATACAGGGTGCTGGAGGGTTCATGGGAGTTTGCCCAACCAGTCCACATGTGTTTTGTGGATTTGGAGAAGGCATTCGACTGTGTCCCTCGCGGCATTCTGTGGAGGGTGCTCGGGGAGTATGGGGTCCGGGGTCCTTTGCTAAGGGCTGTCCGGTCCCTGTACGACCAAAGCAGGAGTCTGGTCCGCATTGCCGGCAGTAATTCAGACTTGTTCCCGGTGCATGTTGGACTCCGGCAGGGCTGCCCTTTGTCGCCGGTTCTGTTCATAATTTTTATGGACAGAATTTCTAGGCGCAGCCAGGGGCCGGAGGGTGTCAGGTTTGGGGACCACGCGGTTTCGTCTCTGCTCTTTGCGGATGACGTTGTCGTGTTGGCCCCTTCTAACCAGGACCTTCAGCATGCACTGGGTTTGCAGCCGAGTGTGAAGTGGCTGGGATGAGGATCAGCACCTCCAAATCCGAGGCCATGGTCCTCAGTCGGAAAAGGGTGGTTTGCCATCTTCAGGTTGGTGGAGAGTTCCTGCCTCAAGTGGAGGAGTTCAAGTATCTAGGGGTCTTGTTCACGAGTGAGGGGAGGATGGAACGGGAGATTGACAGACGGATCGATGCAGCTTCTGCAGTAATGCGGTCGATGTACCGGTCTGTTGTGGTGAAGAAAGAGCTAAGCCGTAAGGCGAAGCTCTCGATTTACCGGTCAATCTACGTTCCTACTCTCACCTATGGTCATGAGCTTTGGGTCATGACCGAAAGGACAAGATCCCGGATACAGGCGGCCGAAATGAGTTTTCTCCGCAGGGTGGCTGGGCGCTCCCTTAGAGATAGGGTGAGGAGCTCAGTCACTCGGCAGGAACTCGGAGTAGAGCCGCTGCTCCTTCACATCGAGAGGAGCCAGCTGAGGTGGCTCGGGCATCTGTTCCGGATGCCTCCTGAACGCCTTCCCGGGAAGGTGTTTCGGGCATGTCCAACCGGGAGGAGGCCCCGGGGAAGACCTAGGACATGCTGGAGGGACTATGTCTTCCGGCTGGCCTGGGAACGCCTCGGTGTACCCCCGGAAGAGCTAGAGGAAGTTTCTAGGGAGAGGGAAGTCTGGGCATCTCTGCTTAGACTGCTGCCCCCGCGACCCGGCCCTGGATAAAGCGGAAGAAGATGGATGGATAACATATAATGATATTCTAGAACATTCTGTGCTGTCAACTTTGAGTTGACAAGTGTTCGGGGAGGCATAACAATGTCTCTGTGCACAATGTCTCCGTCCATTAAGAAATACCTTAGTAGAAGAACTTGGAAGAACTACTAAGAACTTCACTGGCACAAAGCCCAAAGCCAAACACAAATTGAACATATTTTAGATTAATAGCAACGCAGACTGAAAGGCAAACATCATCAGCACATTAGCGCCTGACCTTTTTGATGCTCTTTTGTTTGAATGGCATCAAATTCATCTTCACCATCCAGTGCAAGGCCTTCCCTCCTCAAACTGTTGCATCAAAGTTGCATGTACAGACTTATTTAGAATGCCATTGTGTAATTTAGCTTTTTGTTTTTCATGGAATTACTGGAAAGATTGAATGTGTTAAAGAGATGTTTCACCCAAAAATGCATGTAAAAATGTACTCAGGCCGTTAATTTTGGAACACAGTAACTTTCAATGTATGGGAAAAAACAGCTGAAACATTCTTCAAATATCTTCTCTTGTCTTCCACAGAAGAAAATAAATGTTACAAGTTACGGCGTGAAGGTGAGTAAATCATGACAGAATTTACATCTTTGGGTGTTCATATACTTTCAGTTTGGGGTTAGTAGGGTTTGATCACCTTGGTGTGCCCAAACATGTATTGGGTGTGGTCAACATCAATAGAGCCCAAGAGTTTCTCTGAAGCCTTTTTGATGTCAATGAACTGTCCCTCAGGGATGACGCTAGCATTTAATACTTTGTATCTAGAGGACATTCAGAGAAGAGTCATGTTCTTGTATAATATTCATAAGATGGTGAAGATTACGTGGTGCATCAACTCTAAATGATGTTTTATAAACAGTTCGGGAGGAGCACGTTCAGATAATTGACACAGGTGGAGAGCACTCAGATAATCAACAGTAAGAGGTATATATACACGCAGCAGTCTTACCTCCATTCATTGACAGTTTTCTAGCATCCCTCCACCACCCCTTCTCCACACTTTTATTTTATCAACCACTTACATACACGGGGGGTACTCTGGGTTCGGGCCAAATTCCGAGCTCGAAGCCCTGCCCCCGGACAGCACGCCAAATACGCATTTAAATTACTCTCCATAAATTATATGTAAGTGTGAACTCGTGAATTCAGTGGTTTCAAAAAGGAGTCTTTACCTCTGCTTAAGGTCACCATAGAGGATTATGCTGGAGAAACCCTTCCTGCATATTCTGATGCCCTCCAGCACACCATTACACCTGAGCTGGTGGATAACCAGGAAGTTCTCCATCAGACCTGCAATGAAAATGTCCTTAAGGTTCCAGATGTATTTTAAGTGTTAACTGTGATGCACTTGAGTCTTCAGGGATTAAGTTTACCTGGAGTCTTGGACTCATTAGGAATCAAGCAGCGCACAAAGTGAGGGTGAGTGGTCCTCAGGTTCATCATCAGCTTTCCCAAGTTCTCCTGTGGAAATGTTTGTCATTAGTCTAATCTTTAATGGTGTAAAAGTTCACCTCCTTCATTAAAAGAGAGAATCTGTTTTACCATAAAAAGTGCAGAGACAGTCTGGAAGGAACCACCCTTCTTCTTGCCTTTCTTTCTTGCCTCCCTTCTTGCCTCCCTCAGCTGTTTATGTCAATGAAAGAAGTTGTCTTTATTGATCTTGTGTTGTTTTCCATCAACCCCTTCATTAAATCACTATTTTGAATCTTGTTGAATCTATTCATTATCTTGCATAGCTAGATGTCAAATTTTCATGAAACTTTACAATCTGAGATCACAGTGTGTTACACTCTGATTTTTTTTAATAAACATGTGTCTTGTATATAAGTAAAACACAAAGTAATTGAGGAAATGCAGATGGTCGTACCTTCAGCACCTGCATGAGCGGCATACAGGAAGGCCAGCACTTTGAGCGATGACTTTTGGTAGAGTTGCACGACAGAGTCGTTCAGTGGATCCTTGTTCTTGTCCAACCAGCCATTAATGTTGTAGTCCACAGTGCCGGCGTAGTGCACCAGAGAGAAGTGGGCCTCTGCCTTACCTTTGGCAGGCTTGGGCTTCTGGAAAGCTGGACATTTGCCCAGATGCTGATCATGCAGCTTGTTTTTGAAGCTTGTGTCGGTAGCCTTGGGGAACATGCACTCCTCTTCAAGGATGGAGAAGATGCCCATTGGCTGGTGAAGAAATATTCAAGCTCAAGTACAGGCACAATATGAATAATCATTTTAATTTGCTGAATGTCTCTTACCTTCTCAATGAGCTCAATGCAGGCAGCCAAGTCCATACCAAAGTCAATGAACTCCCATTCAATGCCTTCTTTCTTGTACTCCTCTTGCTCCAGAACAAACATGTGGTGATTGAAGAACTGTTGCAGTTTCTCATTTGTGAAGTTGATGCAAAGCTGCTCCAAGCTGTTGAACTGATAATTAAACAGAGGCAAGTTCTTACGGTTGTCTATTATCTTTTATAGCCTGATTGTAACAGAGACTTTGATAGCTGATGCTCACATTAAAGATCTCAAATCCAGCGATGTCCAGCACACCAATGAAGAACTGTTTAGGCTGCTTTGTGTCCAACATCTCATTGATACGGATAACCATCCACAAGAGCATTTTCTCATAGACAGACTTGCAGAGCGCAGAGACTGCGTTGTTCACCTGAGAAATTCAAAGGTCAATGTAGATCATATCATTACACTTTTACTTCTCGAGATGACAATGAATGTCTCCCAGACATTTCTAACTTTATTCGAGGAGATAAGTGATCACCTGTGGTACTGTCTGGCCTTTGGTCACCATCTCATTTCCGACCTTGACTCTGGGGTAACACAGAGCTTTCAGCATGTCAGCGGAGTTGAGGCCCATGAGGTAGGCGATTTTATCGGCCACTGAGGAAGAACAGTTTTACACATTATTGTCACTAAAGAAGTGAATGTTTACATGTTAATAGTATGGGCTAATAGTACGTCTTACCCTCGGTGCCATCAGGCTCGGCCTGCTCCTCTCTCTGCTTCTGTTTGAACTTCATGCCCCCATGATGCATCACAGAACCTGTCAGCTTGTAGATGCTGATTTTCTCATCAGCAGTGAAGCCCAGAATGTCAATGGCAGTCTGTTCATACAATGACCAAATGAATCACACATTATTGAGTCAAAGAGAAGGGTATCTTATATTGCATGCCTTGCAAGCTTTTGTAAGCAGTTACTACTACTAATAATAATAATGTAGTCCACATACATCTGTGGTGATGAACTCCTCCACATCATTGATACTCTTCATTGGATAGTCGTAAGGGTTGGTGGTGATGAGCAGAGCCTCTGTAAAGAGTTGATGTGCGGTATAGTAACAGTGATCTCAAACATGGTAATAAATTAAATGCACAATACTGTCGATTTCTCACCGAGCAGCTCCGGCTTGTGTCCGGTCATGAGCTGGTAGAAGATGTGGTAGCTCCTCTCAGCAGACAGCTGGAATGTTACTCTTGACTTTTCCAGCAGATCTTACAAAACCAAAAAAAATCCACATTTTGTCCTCATATTAAACATTTAAATTGTAGTTTAAAACAATGTTACTCACAAGTTTCAATATCGGCTGAGGCCAGTTTTCCAGTGGTCCCAAAGTGAATCCTAATGAATTTACCCTAAGCAGTTTGAAATAATTTACAAAACCTTAACTGTTTGGCAGTTTTGAAGGTGTGACTGAAATTGTATAATGTTATATTGTAGGGATGCATCAAAAATTCGGATGCAGAAAATTATAAGCCAAAAATTGCATTTTGGGTTTTTGGCCAAAAATATGAGCTTAAAATATATGCTTCCCCACCCCTCATTTTTTGTAACTTTGCAAGTGACACCGCTACTGAAGATGCACAACTTTGAAGCGATTGTTCGGATTGTGCATTTGTGCGCTCTCTGCTCAATCGCTCACGGCCCAAACGAACGCTCGGCACATACCGCTCACCGGAAATGCAAAATCTGCTCAAATAACCTGCCGACATTAAATGTTGAGACTTATATAGACAGTAATATTGTGACAATTGGTAATGATGAATGTTATAAGTAAAATATTTGGGATTTAAAACAACATAATGCAATGCAATTATGATTTAAAATAGTTTCTGGTGACTTTAGGTTGATTGGGACACTTTTTCCCAGTCATTTCAATGCAAATATTTTCTGAATCATTTGTAAACGATCAAATACACAAAATATAATTTCGAGCTTCAGTCAGAAACACGTGAAATGCATGAGCCAGCGCTAAGGCTATTGTCTGCTATATTGGTATCAAATATACTAATATATGTATTATACCAGTCTGTTATATTATATCAAATATATTAAAAACATTGATTAAAATTGAGATACAATTTATACAAAACGAAATTCAGTTTAAAGAAAGCAATTACATTTCTAAAAACAACAACAACAACATAGGGTATAATATTTAAACATCAATATAAAGCAAGATTCGTTTTAAAAAACATTGATTAATATTAAGATACAATATATACAAAATGAAATTCAGTTTAAAGAAAGCAATTAACTTTCTAAAAAAAACAACAACAACAACATAGGGTATAATATTTAAACATCAATATAAAGCAAAATTCGTTTTAAAAACATTGATTAAAATTAAGATACAATTTATACAAAACGAAATTCACAGTAAAAAAGACGATTAATACTCAAATATAATTTCCATCTTAAGTTAATTTATGAGACGCCTGCAATGCCGCGCTAAGGCTATTGTCTGTTATATTGACTTCTTATAAAATAAGAAACAACTACATTAAAAAACATTGATTAAAATTAAGATACAATTTATACAAAACGAAAACAGGCCAAATAAATCTTGTCTAAACAGTCTTGCGTCATGTTGCATCAGGATTTATATTTAAACAGTCTTTTTGCATTTAATATTCACAGATGCTAACTGAACCTTTTAAACTTAGCCTACCTTACAATGAGCCCTGCATTAGCTTTCCGCGAGGAGAATTATTCCAGGATTATTACTCAAAGCAATGTATCTGAACCATAGCTTCACTAGTTGTGTTTGCATGAGTTGATGTGTGTGTGGGCGTCGACGCATGGATCGCCTGTATTTGAATCTGAATGAGCGCGGTCCGTGGGCGTGGCCTCATTAGCGGGTAATGAGGCAGTAATGAGTTGACTGATATCTCCCACTTTTCACACAGATTACATAAACACTGAATATTTGTTTTCGTTTTGATTTACATGATTTAAAACCTGACATTTCAACGTTTCTTTAGACATATGTCTCATATTTGTGTGTCAAGTTCTCACTAAGCTAGAGGTCATTTTCTGAAGAGAATCAGATTAGACATCATTGAGAGAGAGGCTGAAGATCGCGAATCATGTTTGTTTCCCTTATTTTGCAAAAAGCCCAACAATTAGTTTTTATTGTGACTGTACACAAAAAAGATAGAAACTTAACAGAATATAATGATGGATAACACTTGCATGAATGATAAAAAACGACAGAGTTATTTGAGTCTCTTTGGCACTGATAAGAAAAAAGAGAGCCGATCGCGCCGGCGCGACCGCCGACTCGAGGGGGTTAACCTCTGCAGACTTAAGCACAGTAACATAATGAAATAGTGTTTATCCATGATACTTACTTTGCTACTGTGAGTTTTGACAGTAGCTTTCCCACCCTCTTTACTAACAAGAGTACCCTTCAGGTACATCTCGTCTGCATCTGTCACGAAGAAAGCCGTTTTGGCATCAAAGGGGGTGTTCTGAGCCTCTATTCTCTCTTTCCGGCTTCCGGAGGTAAACGGCCGCCGGGCCGAAGCACTCCATTTCACCATCTCCCATGATTGGTCTTCACTGTGGAGTAAAGTTGACATCAGCATACCGTTATAGTTAATTTGGTTAAACTTGTCATTGTCTAACTTTCAACTCTAACTCTCCTAATAAATTAATCAGTTAAACCTCCAAACAGATCTCACTGTATTGTCTGCAAGTTATAGATGATTGAAATCTTGCATTAGTAACACTTTACCTTGTATTATGCTCAGACAGAAATAGCAGGTGTCAAGTTCAGGATTCTGGGGGAAAATATGGCTAGTCAGCATTTACAATCTTCTTAAAAATTAAATTGCAAACATATGGTGTAAGTCACCTACCTTTGCTAGGCCACTGTGCTACCATCACAGGCTCTCATTTATATAGTGTCTTAACTGAACACTCAGCAGAACTGCCCTGCTAGATTTGGGCATGTAATTCTAATTGGTATATGGTGATATATCTCTGTCCTAGTGGAATAGCAAGATGTTGTCATTTGTTTGTTTTTTGCTGGAGCATGTTGGAGGTTTTAATTATTCTTACAGTTTACCTCAACTAAACACCCTTTACATAATTTCATAACGTTGCACTGTCTTAATTTTAAAACAATATCATGCTAATCATAGATGTTTGAATAATACACTTATAAGTTATAAAAAGTTTTGCATTCCATGCTTTATGTAGTTTGTAGTTATGTAGCTTTCTTGTTGTGTGAACTTGCTTGTTTGAGATGTTTAATTTGATGACACTAAGGTCTTATTTCAAAGCAGCATCCTTAAAATTAATGGAACTTGGCACAGAGGAGGAACTTAGTTTCCGATGTAGAGAAGCCGTCAGCTGTCACTGGTGTTCAGTTTCGGGGGTGGCTTTTTACATGTAAACAAATTGGCTTCCTCTATACAGGCAACATATTGTAATTAAACATTGTTCAATTTTAATATATAGCATATTTTTCATGCAACCATCTGTTGAATGAGGATTGATATTGGCAAACCACATGATGTCAGATTCCATACTGACCATTGTTTTGTGTTCAGCAAGTTCCAGAAAATGTTTGTTTAGACATTTTCTCTTCAAATTCTGATAAAGTCAAATGTCAAATCACAACAAGCTTATGTATTATGTAATGGAAAGGAATCTTAAGAAATAAGCAGGAATTTTTCTCTTGTCCAACTTGAGAACATTTTGCTGGTTCCCTTTCGAAAGGGAACTCGCGCTGCGTCAGTTTGACGCTACGGGGAACGCCTCCAGCGTGACTGGTGCCTGAAATCACAATCAAAAAACGTCAATCCTATTGACCGGCGACAGCCTATGATGTCATCAAGGTGCGACCAGGAAGTATATAAGGGCACCTTGCCAACATGACAGTATCTCTTCGTCTTCAGGGACTGTTTTGCCTGTCTTCACGTGAAACGTCTACAAAGAGGATAGCAATGAAGTGTGCTGAGAAGCAACGCCACTTCTGCAGGTGTGTTTTGAATGTGTACCAGGTAGCTTTTGCTTTGGATACACACACACTTTGCTTTTACTGTCTGGGAGAAAAGCATGCACGAGAGGTTCGCGAACCTCTTGTGGAAAGTTTTGCGAGCGTTTTCCTCGGGAACGCTCTGCTCTCGTCTGGACCTCTTCTCGAGGGGAGAGGTTTCAGCATCTGGGAACGACCCTGCTCGACCTGAGGCTGAGCGGCGTCTAAACATAAGCATGTGGTTCCTAGATGGATCTGGCTCGTCGCTTGGAGACAGACGTGGTTCTCGAGGACGATCAAGATAGCGAGAGGCGGACTTCGGAGGAGGAAAAATAGGATTTATGTGTCTCCTCCTCGTCTGCTGCTCTTCCACGCGAGCAGAGGATGGGTGAGTCAGTTTAAGATGCTGAAGCTTCTCAAACCATCCTGTCCCATGTACGGGGAGTTGCTGGAGGTCATGGAATGCACGGCGGGTAGACTGCAGCTGCCTTGGCGGCGCGTAGGAGAGAGGCTGAGCGTCCAAACAGTTCGGACGATCGGTTTTTCTCCGCCCATGTCCTCCCAACTCCTGGGAGTCTTCCATTCCTTCCAGATCTCCGTCTGCAGATCTCGAGGGGATGGAAGAAACCATACTCGGCCCCGCATCTGTCGACATCATCTAGCGAAGTTTCGCTGATGTCGGGGGACTGCCTAGGCTGAGTATGTGTCGGTGCCGCCCGTGGACGAGATGTTATTTTTATCTCGCCTCTGGGCGGCCGGCGGCACTGAGAGCTCCCACCCTGCCGGTCTCTGATTGACACGGCGTACATGTCAATGGGTCACGCTGCAGCGGCTTCGCACACCACAGCGGTGTTGCAGGCTTACTAGGCGGACCTGTTGAGGGACCTCGATCAGGGGGAGGGACCCCCTGAGGCGGTAGTCGAGTCGCGCCGGAACGCGGTTTTCTCTCTCCGGGCCACCGTACAGTATAGCGCCGATGGCGGCGACGGTGGCCACGGAGAGACATCTGTGGTTTAACCGTTTGGGCATCGGGGAGAAAAATAAGTCCTTTCTCCTTGATGCCCCGGTTTCGCCATCTGAACTTTTCGGCACCTCCGTGGAGGTGGTGATTGGAAAGTTCGGAGAGGTGGAGGCGCGCTCGGCGGCATTCAGAACATGCATCCCGCTGAGGTCCGGGACCACGCACAGGCAGTCGGGTGTCCCCAGCCCGTCCCAGTCTGAGGGCTGGAGATGGGAATAGCGAGCCAGCGTCGCCTCTCGAGCGCCCCCCGCGGAGGACTGGGGTGCAGGGGAGGCGGGACACCCGCAACAGGAAGAGGAAGGAAGCCGGGGCTGGTAACCGGAACCAGCGCAGGCAGCGGACTCCACCCCCTGAGGAGCGCGGAGATGAATGCTGCCTTTTTTCCCTTCCTCTGGTTTTTCCCCCGGGCGCTTTACATCAGGCCGGTGGACCTTTGATGAGCAGAAAATGTGAGACTCTGCCGGCCTGCCTGGCTTGTTTTGTTGAGAGCGCCCCCCTCAGGGTGGCGGGCGGATACTAGCCCTATGGCTGGCTTGAAGCACCGCGAGGAGCGATTGGTGAGTCCCCCTCTATGAGGGCGAAACATTTTCAAAACTATGTTTTTCAGAACTCTTATACCTTCGCTCGCCTGAGAGGTTTTTTGGGGAAATTTTGATCGCCGCTGGATCTTCGCAGGGCCTGCAGCTCCCCGTGAGTAAGCTAAGAACGATCTTCTTTGCAACATTATGTGGTTGTATGTGTGAACACTTCGCTTTCTGCTTGTAGAGTTTGCTGCCTCTCCGTGCTATGTTTTCCCCACTATGTGGGTAACTGAATCGCGCTCTCGCCCGAGGGCTTGTAGCGTAGGGGGCGAGCTGTGTTTTTTCCTAGCGTAAAGTGAAAAGTAGCTGAAGACTGGGTACGCGCTAATGCACGAGCTGTAGTGAGATCTGCGCCCAGCTCTGCGGGGCTTTGGGAAAAGGGTTTTGGGGCCTCATTGTGTAATATTAGAGGTGATAATATTTCTCTCCCGGGCCCTGAGTAGATCTAGTGCGGACTAATGTCGCACCACTTGGCCTAGGCTTTGTCAAGGATGGGGGCGTTCCCTTCTGTTGAAGTTGGTCGCCTCTAGCCTGTCCTTTTATATAAGAACATGGCGTTGTTGGTGCATCCTTGTTTCAGCCTCCTCTGTTAGAGAGTCGTCCGGCCAAGGCCCGCCCCCTTCTCTGCGTTCTGGGGTCACAAGTATTGCAGACGAGGTGGTGCAGGAGACAGCGACTTTGCCAGTGGTCGTGGGGTGGAACTAAGCGTCTTTTCGCTGGTTTGCGATTAGACTTTATCTGCAGTGTCCGCCTTTCGGAGCTTGGTGGCCGCCATCTGCTGGTGGCCCCCGGCCTCTTCCTGGAGGACGGTACGGCCGGTGGATTTCACATTTCTGTGATATTGTTCCCTTGCTTTATGTCTCTGCTTCACCTCCTTTAGGGCCCGGGTCGAGCGGGACATCGGGTAACCTTCTGCTAATGCGGTTCCGGTTGGATGCTCCCCTGAGGCCCGAGCATTGCCAATGGCTGACGCCCTCGCACTTATGGTTGGCCGATGCGTGGAAAGTAGGCAGCCGCCCCGATGCAGGTGACGTAAGTTGTATTCCCCTCGCTTTAGAGGGTCTTTGTCTAAGCACTTCCGCTGAGTACACTGCTGTTGGCAATGTGATTAGGTCCATGTTTGTAGGCACTGCCCAAGAGACTGCGCCGTCCTGGGGGCCCTAGGACACGGCGAAGCAGGTTGTCCCTAGCTGCCTCTGGGATGGAGCCAGCATGGAGGGCATAGGAGCCAGCTGGCTTTGAGTGGCCAGCTTGGACGGTCTGGGCAGTAGGACTTCAGGACAGGTAGTAGGCGCTAACCGGCCTCCTTGCAGGAAAGTCCCGACACCGTGGCCCACGAGTGGGCCTCGGAGGCTTTTCTCCACTGGTGTCGACGTCAGCAGTGACCCGTCATTTGGCCCTGGGGATGAGTCCCCAGGTGTTAACTGGATTTCCAGGCCTTCGTCAGCAGCAGACAGCTGCCGTCAGCCCAGGTAGCAGCAGCCAGCCTTCTTAAAGTCTCGGCAGGACCCTTGGAATCTGCAGACCCCCTATTCAGGGGGGGGTAGGTCCTGCCAGGCCTCCCTGAGGGGTAGGCTCCTGGGTTACCTTCGCTCAGGAGCTAGGCCCTGTTTGGCCTCCCTGAGAGCCTGCTGTGGTCAGCAGGCGCTGCCTGGTCTCCCCCGAGGGGGCACCATAGGCATCAAGTCCCTCGACGGCTGGTACGAGCTGACGACGAGCTCACGGTTCCCGGTCGCTGTGGCAATGAGCGTGAAGTGCTACGAGTAGCACGTTCTGCTTTCAGTTGGTAGGCACTGTCGCCTCCCTGAGGGCGAGCTCCCGGTTCCCAGTCGCTGTGGTAATGAGCGCGAAGTGCTACGAGTAGCACGTTCTGCTTTCATTCGGTAGGCATGATTGCCTCCCTGGAAGCGAGCTCCCGATCCTCAGGCGCTGAGAAAGCGGGTGAGACGGTTAGCGAAGCGCTACGGACGGCATGTTCTGCTACTAGGTAGAGGCATTGCGCCTCCCTGGAATCGTTCCCTGGTCCCCAGTTTCGTTAACGGAGCATAGCATGGGCTGCGATCAGGCAAAGCTGCACGGGCTTCCCTGAGGGGATTCGCTTGGAGTAGTAGGCCCACGTGGCCTCCTCTAAGGGCACGCTCTGGTCTCGTGGTTTTCTGGAGGGTTCCAGTCACTGAGCAGAGGCCGGCTCCCCGGCCGCTGTGGTGAGCATGAAGTGCCGTGAGCGGCACGTTCTGCTGTCAGAGGGTAGGCATGGTACCTCCCTGAGAGCGAGCTCCCGGTCCCCAGCCGCTGTGGTGAGCCTGAAGTGCTACGAGTAGCACGTTCAGCTAGGCTGTGAGTGCCCGATATCCTTGCAGTTGGTAGGCCCGCTTGGCCTCCCTGATGAAGCGAGTCCCTGGTCTTCCCAGCTACCTCGAGGGCTAGCACGACTGCGATCAGGTATCAGGCCTGTATGGCCTTCCTGAGGACGAGCGCTGCTATTGGATGCGCAAACGGTCTATACAGGTTACCAGGTGGAGGGCTCTCTCGGCCTCCCTGGGGGACGAGTTCCCCAGGCGGGAACACACAACTGGCTTTACGCTGACAGCTAGTGGCCACCCGCTATCAGGCGCCGGTCTCTGGCCGTTTGCGAGACCTGAAGGCGGTGTTCTTACCCTAGCATGACGAGGGGTCACTGCGGCTATGCGGTCCCGACAGGACGGGACCTTCATAGTTGGCCTACGGCATGGTTACCTACCGGGTAGGCTTATGAGCTCCTCTCAAACGAGGGTCTGTTATGAGCTTACGGCCGCTTGGCGCTGTTCTGTTGGTGGTAGGTCCCGAGGGGCCCTCCCGATACGTTCAGCCTGTAAGGCCTTTGGCCTCCTGAGCACGTTTTAAAGTAAGTGCTTGGTAGATCCGAGGATCGAGCGGCTTGACTCCCCTCACTAGCAAGGGTTTGAAAGCACTTCACTGAGCGCTGCTCTCCGGGATAACCTGTCTCTGAGGTCCGGCTAGTCGGTGACGCTGCCTTTTCTTGCAGCACCTTAGCGGGATGTCTCTTCGGAGGCGAGTACCAGAGGCTCTGTACTGTACAGACAGGGTTGACCGTATTACGTGTCCCATACTAGACTGGGTCACCTGGTCAGGTCTCCCTGGTGGCATTCGGTGATAATCTCCCGAATAGTGACTGGCATAGGGTTCCCTCGTAGTTCCCTTGCTACGCTCCCTTAAAGGAACCCCTTCTAAGTCGAATGGGTTGGTTCCAGGCCTTTGAGCAGGACCTGGGGAGGAACTCATGTGTGTGAAGGTTTCCTTCTCAGGTGAGAAGCTTGGGCTTTGACCGTAGGGAGCGCTGTCACTGACAGCCTAATGTGACCAGAAGGGGAGTGGTTCAGGCTTTTCAGCAGAATTTGCTTGTCTTGACAGTTGTCACTGCCAGTAGGCATGCACTCCCGTCGGCATGGCGGCGTGGGTATATCGTTCCCCGTAGCGTCAAACTGACGCAGCGCGAGTTCCCTTTCGAAAGGGAACGTCTCAGGTTACGAATGTAACCATTGTTCCCTGAGAACAGGGAACGAGACGCTGCGTCGCTTTGCCATGCCGCAGGGCCCGCCTGCCGAAACAGTCCCTTCAGACGATGAGATACTGTCATGTTGGCAAGGTGCCCTTATATACTTCCTGGTCGCACCTTGATGACATCATAGGCTGTCGCCGGTCAATAGGATTGACGTTTTTTGATTGTGATTTCAGGCACCAGTCACGCTGGAGGCGTTCCCCGTAGCGTCAAACTGACGCAGCGTCTCGTTCCCTGTTCTCAGGGAACAATGGTTACATTCGTAACCTGAGACGTTTTCCTTCTAGAGTAATTTTCAGGAATTTCCCCACCTTTTGCCAGAAGGTTCTTTAAAACCTTGAAAATTATTTATTGCCAGAGATGAACTGTAGTTCCTCAGTCCAACTGAAAAATAATTTTTCTGGCAGATTTTACTAATCTGCATTCATAGTGATATTCAAAGTTATAAACAGCATGTTCTTAAATATAGCGCAGTGAGAGTTTCATGAGTTAGTTCCTGCAGAAGACTGTTTAACTTTTGTGGTGCAATTAATTGACTCTGAGTTACATTTACAAGAGTCTCATAAACTTGCTGGATTTAGGTAAACAATAGTATAGCATGTTTTGTTATAAACAATAGTATAGCATGTTTTGTTATAAACAATAGCATAGCATGTTTTGTTATAAACAATAGTATAGCATGTTTTGCATTTTCGATGCCTCACTAATTAAAACACCTTATTTAACTCATCAGCTTTAACTAAAACAATCTGGGAGGTGGGAGTTCGAAAATGCAAAACATGCTATACTATTGTATAGGTTGCAGTGTTTCTCAACTCCCACCTCCCAGATTGTTTTAGTTAAAGCTGATGAGTTAAATAAGGTGTTTTAATTAGTGAGGCATCGAAAATATTCTGGGAGGTGGGTCTCTAGGACTGGAGTTGAGAAACACTGGCCTAAGATATTCCTTTAGATTAAAGTGGGATATTTTTTACATCTAAGAGTGATAGGTCAAGTAAAGTAAACCTCTTAAATTGAAAATCATGGTACAGATTATATTTTGATCTTCCCTAGCATTTTGTAACTCTGTGTGAATATTTTTATGGCTACGGTGTATTCGTGTAGGGAAGCAGGTAATGCCTTGTGCCAAGTAAAGCCTTTATGAGCCAGACGGATCTCAATCCAATAAGAGCTACATTTGGAATGTGATTCAGAGGCAGAATGTGCAGCCGTCACCATTGCAACAACTGCATGATGACAACATTAATTGTACTCTTTAAATATTGTTGTCAAATCTTGTTACAAATAATTTAAGCTGTTGGTGGAGGGACGGGTCAAGTAATGTGTTTAAAGACATGCCTCTCCTGGAAAAACTAACCCCCAACCATAAGTGCAGCCACTTACAATGCACAATTCTTGCTCTCTCTTTTTTAACCTCTGCATTTAATTCCTGCTCTAGTTTGTGTACTAATCTATCTTATTCTTGAAATTTGGCATAATACTTAAAATACTGTTGGCTCCTTTAACACACTGCTTGTGATGTTTTTCTTTCATTTGTTTCTGCTAAGATCCGCAAAGTGTCTATTGAATAAATAAATGTGTGTAAGTAGTTTAATATGGGTGACAATATAAAAGGAGGACAAAATAGGTTGATTATTTCGTTTTATTGGACACACAGGAAAACTCAAAATCATCTTGCTTATAAGTGTGTTGTCTTCTTTATTCTTCATCCTTACTCTGCAAAAAAAATGTATGAATAAACTATAGTTTTACAGCAAGCAGCTGTATATCATCAATGCTTTTACAGCTGTGTGTATGATACCTTCCCGACATCACGGCTCTTGGCCCTCAGCTTGTTGACCTGGGACTCTGCGATGTCAGCGCGCTCCTGAGCCTCCTCCAGCTCATGCTGCACCTTCCTGTACCTGGACAGGTGAGTGTTGGCCTGCTCCTCCTGTTACGATTACACAAGATATCCAACCCATTTCATTGCAGTGCATTCATGGCGCTGGACGTTTTTGTCAATCAGGCACGTGCAGAGGGGGGGGCTTTGGGTGCTCGAGCCCCTGCCCTTTTTCAAAATGAATCAAAAGTGCCCCTCTCGGACAAATATCAATGTTAATATCGTGGTAAATAAAATGAAAAAAATGTGATTATTATAACATGACAATGTATACAATAGTAAGGAACGGCTCAAAAGTCGGACAATTTCTGTTGAGGGGTTGCCATATTGTGTTGCTATGGGTTGCGTGCGTTTTGATTGACAGCTGATTTTCCACTGTTCGGAAATGGCTCTCGAGCCAAATATGGTCCCTTCAGAGAGTGTGTGGCCTTACGGGAAAAAAGTAAACCAATATTTTTTTTTCATCCATAATCAGAGCTAATGTGTTGAATTAATTACAAATCTATATTATATATTTTAAAGTATTACACAATTCACCAATGCCCGTTTGTCATGTACACCAACCAATCGTGATCTAGCAAAGCAAGTTCAAATTCCATTGGGCGATGTGAAGTGGAGCGGTAATTTTCTGTTCTCATTCATAAATCGGTTGAAAATTACATGGACAGACGAACCAATGTTTGTGGAACGATTTCCTGCAGTTTGTCTCATTTTATAAATTGCATCACTGACAAAATGGATGTTAACTGACAACAAACAAATCACTGCACAAAACCATGCAGCAGCAAAAGTAGTGTTAAATTCACTTGTATTTATGTATATTGACACATCGTTTACTATTTAATAAAACTATCAAAGTTAACAAAACCCAAGTGCCACCGGCACCTACAGGCCTATTATGTGAAGTGTAGGCTGGCGAAATAGTTACGTGAAAGGACTTTATTATATGACCATTTTTGATTATTATGCAGCATTATGAAAGAAGTCTCTTATGTTCATCAAGCCTGCATTTATTTGATAAAAAACAGCAATATTGTGAAATATTATTAAAATAATGGTTTTCTATTTTAAAATAATTTAAAAAATAATTTATTCCTGTGATCACAGCTGGATTTTCAGCATCATTACTCCACTCTTCAATGTCACATGATCATTCAGAAATCATTCTAATATGAGGATTTAATGTCAATGATGGAAACTGTGATACTCTTTTCAAGATTCTTTGATTGATAAAAAGTTAAAAAGAACATAATGTAATATTTCACAATATTAGGCTGCTGTTTTTTCTGTATTTTTGATTAAATAAATGTAGGCTTGATGAGAATAAGGATATATATTATATATATATATATATATATATATATATATATATATATATATATATATATATATATATATATATATATATATATATATATATATATATATATATATATATATATATATATATATATATATATATATATATATATATATATATATATTGGTTTACTTTTTTCCCGTAAGGCCACACACTCTCTGAAGGGACCATATTTGGCTCGAGAGCCATTTCCGAACAGTGGAAAATATATATATATAAATATATTGCCCCTTTTTTACATTTGAGCCCCTTCCCCTGAATAAATCTCTGCACGGCCCTGTTGTCAATGCTAAAACTTCATGCTCAAGACATTTGATATTGGACTTACAGCTTCTTCAGCCTGGCGCTTGTAGGCCTTCACTTTCAGCTGCAGCTTGTCTACCAGATCCTGCAGTCGGGTCACGTTCTTCTTGTCTTCCTCAGTCTTTGGGTTTAAATATTGGTTATGGTCTTAGTTAAACTGTATATTGTAAAGGTGAAACATTTCAAATTCCTGGGTAGTTTTACCTGGTAGGTAAGCTCCTTCACTCTCCTCTCGTATTTGCGCACTCCTTTCACCGCGTCTGCACCACGTCTCTGCTCGCCTTCAACTTCAGACTCTAACTCACGCACCTTCAGTAGAGAGTTATTGTTTCGCCTGTCAAATCTCTGCTATGACCAGTACATCTAATAATGTGTTTTGTTAAGCTCCTGAACACTCAAATTTACCCTGGACTCCAGTTTCTGGAGCTGTTTCTTTCCACCCTTCATGGCCAGACTCTCAGCCTCATCCAGACGGTGCTGCAGGTCTTTGACAGTCACCTCCAGGTTCTTCTTCATCCTCTCCAGATGAGAACTGGTGTCCTGCTCCTTCTTCAGCTCCTCTGCCATCATGGCAGCCTGAAATATAAGTCAATTAAAATTAACCAACCAATAGAGAAATAACTTCCATGAAGGTTCCCTTTGTTGCAGCACAAGGCTTGTTACTTGATAAAGACCCTCAAGACAGTTACTACTTATACTTTTATTTGTGTACACTCACAATAAAAACAAAATGATGTACTTTTTGCAAAATAAAGAAAGCAAACATGATGCGTGATCTGCCACCTCCCTCTCAATGAAGTCCATTGATACTCTTCAGAAAATGAACTGTAACTTAGTGAATATTTGTCACACAAACATGAGACATATATTTAAAGAAACATTGAAATGTCAGGTTTTAATTAATGTAAATCAAATCAAAAAACAATTTTCTCTGTTTATGTAATCTGTTTGAAAAGAGACAGATGTCAGTAGTTCGAGAGCGCCTCATTATCTGCCAATGCGGCCACGAGTTGGTTTCATTTCGAGGAACAACGGATCCAGCCGAGGATTGTGATGGGTAAGTTTATTCTTAAGTTCTTTATTTTAATCGCAAAATATACTGAGATGAGTGAAATCGACTGAAATATGGAATTAATACTGAAATAAAATGTCTTCGCAACGTAAACTGCAGATTAACATTTATAGGCTCTATAACATAACAAATACACTGAATAAAATGTCATAGACGTAAGACTGTTTAGACAATAATTATTTGGCCTGTATTGGACAGATTATGAAGTGTTTACTGTAAAATAGCCTTAAGCTTTTGTTCACAAAGTTCTGCTCAGATGCTATAAATACAGTACCAGTCAAAAGTTTGGACACATTACTATTTTAATTCATGTTTTTGAAATGAGTCTCTTATGCTCATCAAGCATGCATTTATTTTTATCAAAAATACAGAAAAAGTACATTTAAAACAATGGGTTTTCTATTTTAATATAGGCTATGGTAAAATATTTTATTTCTGTGATGCAAAGCTGAATTTTAATCAGCCATTACTTAATTTATTCATCCTAGAATCCTGAACAAAGTTTCACAGGTTCTAAAAAATAAAATAAAAATAAGCAGCACAGCATTTTCCAATACTTATAATAAATCTGCATATAATGATTTCTGAAGGATCATGTGACACTGGAGACTGGCTAATGAGTAATGGCTGATGAAAATTCTGTTTAACTACATTTTATTTTAAAGTATATTAAAATAGAAAATAGAAAAAAAACATTTGAAATTTTAATATTTCAAAATATAAAATTTTTCTGTATTTTTGATCAAATAAATGCAGGCTTTATGAGCAAGAGACTTCTTTCAAAACAAAAACAGTAATGTGTCCAATCTTTTGACTGGTACTGTATATAATTTAAAACATAAAAGGCCTATACAGAATTTTGTTCACATGCTTTGCAATAATAAATGCATGTATGCGATCACAAAAAACATGTTTTCTGTTAAGAGTGGACATTATAGTAAGGTTAATACAATAGTTGCTATTGTTATCAGTATCCTCACAGTGTTTTTTTATTTCACAGATTTGAGAATCACATTGGCAGTCTCTACTGGCCCACATAGGACATTCTGCATGAAGGGGAGCTCACTGACTGGAAACAGAGTTTTTTCCCTTCTCGTGCATAGAAACACCAAAAACCTGGGGAATGCCAGGTATGTGATATTTCTTTGAACAGGATTTATTTCCAGGTATAACTGTGTACTCAAAATGTGCCTTTGGCTCTCAATTTATATTGTTAACTATATTCTAAATTAACTACAAAAAATATATTTATTTTGTCCTGTTTTGTCCTCATATTCTTTCTTATAGTTCCCTCTCACATACCTGACTCAAAGGCTCATTCATTATGCGGCTCATTATGCGGTTCTTTGCATTCTCAGGTGGGAAACACAGCATTATTCATGATCATTCACACCCCACGTATATTGTCTTTGTAAACAAAATTGAAATCAATATATTGTTTTATCTGAATGACTAGGCACAATGATTTTTACATAATTTTGAAGCAAAAACTGTAGGCAACAACATCCAGTAGTCAAAAATCTTGTGGACACATACAGTATTTACTATGTGTTTACTATGTGGCCTTATTTCAGGGACTTTTCTCCCCAATAACCACGCATAAACGTTATTCTCTCAAAAATACAAGCATGTACATACATGTTGCTCACATATTAGGGTAGCCCAGTTTGTTCTGAATACAGTGTAATGACACTGTATTGCCATTCATATGTTTATAAGCAACTGAAAAATTGACAAATGTCAGAGCATGTCAAAACTTCAGACGCCTAGGGGTTAAATTAGAGTAGAGAAGCAGAATGTCAACACTCACATCAGTGATGGCCTTCTTGGCCTTCTCCTCTGCATTTCTGGCCTCCTGGACTGACTCTTCCACCTCACCTTGAACTTGGACCAGATCAGCCTCAAGCTTCTTCTTGGTGTTAATAAGACTTGTATTCTGTGGGATGTAAGCAGTTAGTTTAGTGTACATTTAAATGAAAGTTTGTTGTGTGTCCTGAATTTGTTAGAAGTATGAAGTTATTGTTTGTACTTGTGAGTGCAGCAGTCCCACACGCTCGCTGGCATCAACCAGCTCTTGCTCCGCCACTTTGCGGCCTCTCTCTGTTTGCTCCAGTGCAGCTCTCAGCTCCTCAATCTCTGCTTGCATCAGGTTATTCCTGCGCTCCACCATGGCCACCTGCTCCTTCATGTCCTCCTGTCCTCTGAGAGCGTCATCAAGGTGAAGTTGGGCATCCTGTGGCAACATTCTTTCTTTGTTAGCTCTCTTGCTTTGGTTAATTCATGTATCATATTCATTTTGTCAAACATTCAGTATTTATTGCAGTTCCACGTTCTACAGAAAGATACCTTGAGTTGGCCTTGGACGTTCCTGAGCTGTTTCTGGGCCTCGGCAGCCTGGCGGTTGGCATGACTCAGCTGGACCTCCATCTCATTCAGATCTCCCTCCATCTTCTTTTTGACTCTCAGGGCATCATTTCTGCTCCTGACCTCAGCGTCCAGAGTGCTCTGCATGGAATCGATCACTCTTTGGCTGTTCCTCTTGATCTGTTCCATCTCCTCATCCTTCTCAGAAAGCTTCCTGTCAATCTCGCTCTTCACCTGGTTCAGCTCCAGCTGCACACGAAGAATCTTGGACTCTTCATGTTCCAGGGTGCCCTACAAGGACAAAAGGAAACAATTGACTTACTTTTTAAATTTGACACAAGCACTTTTATGATGATATATATAGCAGAAATTAAGTTTTTCATTCAAAAGTTTAGACATTCAATGTTTTAATATTATTTAAAGAAATGGTTTCATAATGTTAGCATCATAAGAATGGCACCTCAGCTTCTTCAAGTGCAGTCTGGATCTCTGTTTTCTCAGACTCCACTGTCTTCTTGGCTTTCTCTAACTCATGAATGCTCTTTCCAGTCTCTCCAAGCTGCTCACTGAGGTCAGAAATCTCCTCTAAAAGGGTTTAAAAATCATAAGTGTGAGATTTTCTGTTATATTGCATCTCTTTTTTTAGTCCATGGTGTAAAAGTTGCATTACGTTGCAGATTCTTGTTCTCCCTCTTCAGGGTCTCGAGTTGGTCAAGAGCTTCCTCATAGGAGTTCTTCATTTTGAAAAGCTCCGTGCTGAGAGAACGAGCTTCTTTCTGAGCACCTTCTAGTTCAGCCTGACATTCCTCATACTTCTGTTTCCACTCTGCCAGCACCTGATAATGAGAGAAATGTAGTCATTGTTAATTGGTCCATAATAAAGTCCAGAATTCAAAGTTTACATTTTTAGGTTCATGAGTTCACACTTACTTATAATTTATGGAGAGTAAATTTAAATGCGTATTTGGTGTGCTGTGTGGGGGAGGGCTTCAAGCTCGGAATTCGGTCCGAACCCAGAGAACCCCCATGTATGTAAGTGGTTAAAACTAAAAGTGTGGAGAAGGGGTAGTCGAGGGATGCTGATAGATTGTCAATGAACGGAGGTAAGACTGCTGTATATATATATCTCTTATTGTTGATTAGCTGAGTGCTCTCCACTTGTGTCAATTATCTGAACGTGCTTCTCCCGAACCTTGTTAATAAAACATCAGTATCCATGTTTTTCTTACCTTGTCAAAGTTTCTCTGCTTCTTGTCAAGGTTGGCTGCCAATGCATTTGCCCTCTCCACATCAATCATTAGATCCTCTACTTCACCCTGCAGTCTCTGTTTGGTCTTTTCCAGAGAGGCACACTTTGAGTTCACCGCCTCAATGGATTCTTCAGCATCCTGCAGACGCTGGGCCAGCTTTTTCCTGAGGAAAATGAAATGAAATTATAACATTTTGCTAATATTTGTCATGTTAAATGTAGGGAAATTAAGACTTTTTCCATTGATGTATTTACTTGGATTCCTCAAGCTCCTCAGTGCGCTGGATGGCATCAGTCTCATATTTGGTTCTCCACTGAGCCACTTCACAGTTGGCCTTAGACATCCCACGCTGGAGTTCAGCTTTGGCCTCCTGCTCTTCCTCATACTGCTCTCTGAGCAAATCACAGTCATGGCGGGCAGACTGAACCGCATGGGCCAGAGCGTTCTTGGCCTAAAATTAAATGTTATGATGTTTTGTGCAGTTTATGGGCATGGTTTTCTTGAAATTCATTGGTGGAGTTACACTCACCTAAACGATTATTAGGAACACCATACTAATACTGTGTTTGACCCCCTTTCGCCTTCAGAACTGCCTTAATTCTACGTGGCATTGATTCAATAAGGTGCTGA
The DNA here is from genome assembly GCF_949357685.1 of Gobio gobio. Lineage (NCBI taxonomy): Eukaryota > Metazoa > Chordata > Actinopteri > Cypriniformes > Gobionidae > Gobio > Gobio gobio. Next base: position 67,862 of record NC_137120.1, on the reverse strand, counting down.
AAGCATTCTTTAGAAATGTTGGCCCATATTGATAGGATAGCATCTTGCAGTTGATGGACATTTGTGGGATGCACATCCAGGGCACGAAGCTCCCGTTCCACCACATCCCAAAGATGCTCTATTGGGTTGAGATCTGGTGACTGTGGGGGCCATTTTAGTCCAGTGAACTCATTGTCATGTCCAAGAAACCAATTTGAAATGATTCTAGCTTTGTGACATGGTGCATTATCCTGCTGCAAGTAGCCATCAGAGGATGGGTACATGGTGGTCATAAAGGGATGGACATGGTCAGAAACAATGCTCAGGTAGGCCGTGGCATTTAAACGATGCCCAATTGGCACTAAGGGGCCTAAAGTGTGCCAAGAAAACATCCCCCACACCATTACACCACCACCACCAGCCTGCACAGTGATAAAAAGGCATGATGGATCCATGTTCTCATTCTGTTTACGCCAAATTCTGACTCTACTATCTGAATGTCTCAACAGAAATCCAGACTCATCAGACCAGGCAACATTTTTCCAGTCTTCAACTGTCCATTTTTGGTTAGCTCGTGCAAATTGTAGCCTCTTTTTCCTATTTGTAGTGGAGATGAGTGGTACCCGTCGGGGCCTTCTGCTGTTGTAGCCCATTCGCCTCAAGGTTGTGTATGTTGTGGCTTCACAAATGCTTTGTTGCATACCTCGGTTGTAACGAGTGGTTATTTTAGTCAAAGTTGCTCTTCTATCAGCTTGAATCAGTCGGCCCATTCTCCTCTGACCTCTAACATCAATAAGGCATTTTTGCCCACAGGACTGCCGCATACTGGATGTTTTTCCCTTTTCACAACATTCTTTGTAAACCCTAGAAATGGTTGTGCGTGAAAATCCCAGTAACTGAGCAGATTGTGAAATACTCAGACCGGCCCGTCTGGCACCAACAACCATGCCACGCTCAAAATTGCTTAAATCACCTTTCTTTCCCGTTCTGACATTCAGTTTGGAGTTTAGGAGATTGTCTTGACCAGGACCACACCCATAAATGCATTGAAGCAACTGCCATGTGATTGGTGATTAGATAATTGCATTAATGAGAAATTGAAAAGGTGTTCCTAATAACACTTTAGGTGAGTGTATATGTTTACAGTTGAGGGTGGTTATTTACCTTCACTTCTTCTTCAACAAGTCTTTTGAGTTCCTCAATTTGCTGAATGTAAGCCTGTTTTCCTCTGGTCAGCTGAGAAATAAGAGCATCTTTCTCTTCCAGTTGGCGACTAAATTCACCTAACAGATCAGAAGTCCTTTAGTCATGCATAATTATTAATGTAAACGTACCTATTACCATACAATACTCACCATTTTCAGTCTGAAGTCTTGCTTTTTGTGCATTAATATCATTCAGTTGACGCATATTCTCATCATTCTTGGCTTTGATTTCACTTAGTTGATCCTCGAGTGTACGACACATCTTTTCTAAATTACCCTATTGAAATGCAAGATTAAGCGTAGGTGTTTTAATGTGCATTTATTCTTTAATTTGTGTTGCATGTGCTTTTACCTTTGCTTTAGCCACAGCCTCCATGTTGCTTGTCAAGTCATCAATCTCCATCTTGTATTCACTCTTCTCCTTCTCCAGCTTCTGCTTGACTCGCTGGAGGTTGTCGATCTGTTCTCCGAGCTCAGCCACACTATCTGCCTGCTTCTTTCGCAGAGCTGCGGCTGTAGCTTCATGCTGCAAGGTGGACTCTTCCAGATCACGACGCAACTTCTGGAATTCGGCTTCACGCTTCTTGTTCATCTCAATCTGGGCAGCAGTGGCACCACCAGCTTCCTCAAGCCTCTCACTGATCTCCTCCAGTTCCCTGGAGAGATCAGCTCTCTGCTTCTCCACTTTAGCACGAGCAGCTCGCTCAGCCTCGATTTCCTCTTCCAGCTCCTCAATACGGGCCTAAAGAAAGAAAGAAAGTTGAATTACGAAGTAATTATTGGTAATGTGGGTTTTCCCCAGCTGTGCAACTACTTGATATAATACAGAGAAAACATTAGGGTTAGTGTTACCTGAAGTTCTTTGATCTTCTTCTGAAGCTGTATTCCCAGAGACTGTTCATCCTCAATCTTGCTGAGAAGCTGACTGATCTCAAAGTCTTTCCTGTTTTTAAAGTAGTGTTTTGAAAAATGTGCACAATACTTACATATAATAAAAACAAAAATGTGTAATTTTGTTAAACTGATGTCCACTCACTTTTTGATCTTCTCATCTGATTGCTGTTTGTCATTCTCAAGGTCCATTATGGACTCCTGGGCCAGTTTCAGATCACCCTCAAGCTTCCTCTTGGCTCTCTCAAGGTCCATACGGAGCTTCTTCTCTTGCTCCAGTGAGCCCTCAAGCTATTGTTACAGAACCCAGAGCATTTAATTCTGGCATAGAGGCACAAAATTAATTTCCCATTGATTAATGCTCTTATTGTCATGCCAAATATCTTACATCATCCACTTGCTGCTCAAGCTTTGTCTTAGATTTAGTCAGAGTGTTGACTTTGTCTTCCTCTGCCTGGAGGTCATCAAGAGTCTGCTGGTGTGCCTCTTGGAGGGCTTTTTTCTCTTTGGTCAGCTTAGCAATGCTCTCATCCTGAGAGGCCATCTCCTCCGTCAGGTTTTTAACCTAAATGGAGACATTGTTCACTGGTTTCATTCTCAAGACCCTGAACAATCAGCAGTGTGAAGAACATGTGAAAAGATTATTGACCTTATTTTCTGTGGCATGTTTCTCCTTCTCCACTTTGGCCAATGTGAGCTCCAGGTCATCAATGTCTTTCTTCAGTTCAGAGCATTCGTCCTCCAGTTTCCTCTTCTTGGCAGTCAGTTCAGCATTGATTTCCTCCTCATCCTCCAGTCTCTCGGATGTCTCTTTGAGTTTTGCCTCGAGCTGGATCTTGCTTTTGATGAGACCTTCACATCTCTCCTCAGCATCAGAGAGGTTTTCACTTTCCTGTTCATTGAGATGGATTTAGTTTAATGGCTTATGTTTATAGCTATAGCATCCATATTAGTATCAATAAGAGCTGAAATACTCACAGATGCTACTTGCAGTTGAAGGTCGTTTTTCTCCTGAATAATTGACACCATTTTCTCCTCAAGCTCTTTCTTTTTAGCTAATGCCTTTGTTAGATCCTCCTTCATTTTCTCATAGTTCTCCTTCATGGCTGCCATTTCTTTCTCGGTCTCTGCACTCTTTAGAAGAGGCTTGATCTTGAAGTAGAGCTTCATCCATGGCCAATGTTTCACATTCATGAATGAGCGGATGTTGTATTGGATGGAATAAACTGCTTCTCTGTGTAAATTTCAATCAGTAAATTAATCATTATCAATCTTTCATAACAAACAGTTATGTTCCAAACAAAAACGTTTTGTAAGTTCATTCATACCTCCTCTCCATCATTTTGACAAACTCTTTCCTCATGAGAAATCCACGGCACAAAGCCTGAGTCATGGTGACCAGCGCTGCTAGTTTCTCATCTCTCATCTCCTCAAGAGTACCCAAGAGACCAGCTTTGAAGAACACCTACAAGAACATTTGGAAGATATAAGTGGTATAAAAGCAGAGGGGTCCATCCCCTTCAGCTAGATGTAACCATAAGATATGTGTTGTGCATCTCACCTTGGTGTGCCCAAACATGTATTGGGTGTGGTCAACATCAATAGAGCCCAAGAGTTTCTCTGAAGCCTTTTTGTTGTCAATGAACTGTCCCTCAGGGATGACGCTAGCATTTAATACTTTGTATCTAGTCAACAATCAGGAAAGACTTATGTTCTTGTGGAGCCACAAAAACAGTAAACACATAAGATGGTAAGATGGTATGGACTGGATTTTATTTTGGGCTTTTTAAATGTTTACATTTTCTGATTGTATTTTGTTTTATTGTTTTGATTGCACTTTTTAAAGCAATTTTATCTGTGAAAAGCTCTCTATAAATAAACTTTACTTAATTATTTAGACTAGTTGGTGTATTATGTCTCATTAAGAGGGTTGCAAAAAGGAGTCTTTACCTCTGCTTGAAGTCACCATAGAGGATTCTGCTGGGGAAACCCTTCCTGCAGATTCTGATGCCCTCCAGCACCCCATTACACCTGAGCTGGTGGATAACCAGGAAGTTCTCCATCAGACCTGCAATGAAAATGTCCTTAAGGTTCCAGATGTATTTTAAGTGTTAACTGTGATGCACTTGAGTCTTCAGGGATTAAGTTTACCTGGAGTCTTGGACTCATTAGGAATCAAGCAGCGCACAAAGTGAGGGTGAGTGCTCCTCAGGTTTGTCATCAGCTTTCCCAAGTTCTCCTGTGGAAATGTTTGTCATTAGTCTAATCTTTAATGGTGTAAAATTTCACCTCCTTCATTAAAAGAGAGAATCTGTTTTACCCTAAAAAGTGCAGAGACAGTCTGGAAGGAACCACCCTTCTTCTTGCCAGCTTTCTTTCCGCCTCCGTCAGCTGTTTATGCCAAGACAACTGTTGTTACTGATATAATATAAATCACTTTTTAGTAAAATTTCCCATTTTGGATAGACGGTCATAAAAGTAGTATCACATTATGAAATTATGAAGAATAAGAGGTGTGTCTCAGTCTTCAGTTCTTCATATCTAAAATTCAAGAAATGCAGATGGTCGTACCTTCAGCACCTGCATGAGCGGCATACAGGAAGGCCAGCACTTTGAGCGATGACTTTTGGTAGAGTTGCACGACAGAGTCGTTCAGTGGATCCTTGTTCTTGTCCAACCAGCCATTAATGTTGTAGTCCACAGTGCCGGCGTAGTGCACCAGAGAGAAGTGGGCCTCTGCCTTACCTTTGGCAGGCTTGGGCTTCTGGAAAGCTGGACATTTGCCCAGATGCTGATCATGCAGCTTGTTTTTGAAGCTTGTGTCTGTAGCCTTGGGGAACATGCACTCCTCTTCAAGGATGGAGAAGATGCCCATTGGCTGGTGAAGAAATATTCAAGCTCAAGTACAGGCACAATATGAATAATCATTTTAATTTTCTGAATGTCTCTTACCTTCTCAATGAGCTCAATGCAGGCAGCCAAGTCCATACCAAAGTCAATGAACTCCCATTCAATGCCTTCTTTCTTGTACTCCTCTTGCTCCAGAACAAACATGTGGTGATTGAAGAACTGTTGCAGTTTCTCATTTGTGAAGTTGATGCAAAGCTGCTCCAAGCTGTTGAACTGATAATTAAACAGAGGCAAGTTCTTACTGTTGTCTATTATCTTTTATATCCTGATTGTAACAGAGACTTTGATAGCTGATGCTCACATCAAAGATCTCAAATCCAGCGATGTCCAGCACACCAATGAAGAACTGTCTAGGCTGCTTTGTGTCCAACATCTCATTGATACGGATAACCATCCACAAGAACATTTTCTCATAGACAGACTTGCAGAGCGCAGAGACTGCGTTGTTCACCTGAAAAATTCAAAGGTCAATGTAGATCATATCATTACACTTTTACTTCTCAAGATGACTATGAATGTCTCCGAGACATTTCTAACTTTATTCGAGGAGATAAGTGATCACCTGTGGTACTGTCTGGCCTTTGGTCACCATCTCGTTTCCGACCTTGACTCTGGGGTAACACAGAGCTTTCAGCATGTCAGCGGAGTTGAGGCCCATGAGGTAGGCGATTTTATCGGCCACTGAGGAAGAACAGTTTTACACATTATTGTCACTAAAGAAGTGAACGTTTACATGTTAATAGTATGGGCTAATAGTACATCTTACCCTCGGTGCCATCAGGCTCGGCCTGCTCCTCTCTCTGCTTCTGTTTGAACTTCATGCTCCCATGATGCATCACAGAACCTGTCAGCTTGTAGATGCTGATTTTCTCATCAGCAGTGAAGCCCAGAATGTCAATGGCAGTCTGTTCATACAATGACCAAATGAATCACATATTATTGAGTCAAAGAGAAGGGTATCTTATATTGTATGCCTTGTACTTTTCAGTTACTACTACTGATAATAATGTAGTCCACATACATCTGTGGCGATGAACTCCTCCACATCATTGATACTCTTGACAGTGATTTCACCCTGGCTGATCATTGGATAGTCGTAAGGGTTGGTGGTGATGAGCAGGGCCTCTGTATGAAAGTCATGTTTACATTTATTTAGTTTTGTTGATTTGGTATAAAACAACACTAAAATGGAAGTAAATAAAAAAAAGAATAACAACATCTAAAATGTTCATACCAACAAGCTCCGGCTTGTGTCCGGTCATGAGCTGGTAGAAGATGTGGTAGCTCCTCTCAGCAGACAGCTGGAATGTTACTCTTGACTTTTCAAGCAGATCTTTGAAAAAAAATAATTGACAAAAATTGAGAAAAACTACATTGTCTTTAGTTGATTAACCAACATGTTAGCTTCCAAATAAAATGTTTGGTTTAAAACAATATTGACTCACAAGTTTCAATATCGGCTGAGGACAGTTTTCCAGTGGTGCCAAAGTGAATCCTGATGAATTTACCCTAAGCAGATTGAAATCATTTACCAAAGGTCAACTCTTTGGCAGCTTTGAAGTTATGACTGAAGTTTTATAATGTTATAATGATTCATTAGTTTAACTTACAAAACGAGAGGAGTTGTCATTCCTCACAGTCTTTGCATTACCATAAGCCTCCAGCAGAGGGTTGGCTGCAATGATTTGATCCTCTAGCGACCCCTATATGTAATTGTAGGTTAATGGATAGTCATTAGCTAAAATGCAAATACTGTAATCAACAACAACATCTTGAAGAGATATTCACTAACCTGCATTTTTCCAGCGACAGGTTCTGCCTTCTTTGCTCCAGACATTGCACCAACGGTTGCAAAGTACTGAATGACACGTTTTGTGTTCACAGTCTTTCCTGCACCAGATTCTCCACTGGAAGTTCACAATAGATCATTATTTAGTCATACATCATCAATGGATTACATTATAATCGGAAAGCTTCAGGTTATTTCCAACCTGGTCTCATTGTGAAAATGTACCTCTGGCAACGTTTTTGCAAACCGCCAAAATACGTACCAATATGTACATATCTCTGCAGTTTCAAAGTGAAATGAACACTAGAGGCAGTAAAACAGCAAGCACGTTTTATCGTTTTTTTTTTTTCCATGTAAATGAATAAATTTTGGAGTTTGCGTCACTTAATTTGCTCCATATGCTCGGCTTTTTTTATATAACAAGTTTGCTCAGTAGCTCAGCTGGTAGAGATTTGTACTTGTAATAATGAAAGCTCAGGTACGAATCCCGTGAAAGACAAGTCATGATAAAAAAGCTCAAAGATGAGTTCACAGAAGCTAACAAGACATGGTTACTATTGTATTTTTGTCACATTTGCTTTTGTTAACACTATCGGTTAGGTTTAGGGTTTAGTGTAGGTTAGGTTTAGGGTTTTAATGTATCATTCATTTTTTATTGTTCTGACTAGTGTAGGTGTACGTTAAATAAACAATGTCACAAAACGTCAGATTGACGCTCATCTGTTCCGGGGAAAAAACTAAGCTTTTGGCGGCACCCAGTGGACATATCACTTTGAAACTGCAGTGATATGTACATATTGGTATGTATTTTGGGGTTTGCAAAAACGTTGCCAGAGGTACATTTTCGCAATGAGACCAGGCTGGTTATTTCAAAAGAAGAATATTTACTCACGTAATCAGGACAGACTGGTTCTCACGATCTGAAATTAAACCATAGTATATTAACTTGAAGGCATAAAGTGTTATAACGTATGTTTAGTTAATGTATCATTCATTTTTTATTGTTCTTGCATTAATATATTAATAGGCTATATGCTAACGGTAACATTTTATTCGAATTCATTCTTATAGAAGAGATTTGGTAACATTTATTATGCAACAATGCAAAGTAATGGTCATTATGAAGCACTTACTAAATTAATGCCTTCTTCAACCTTACATCTCATTTGCATCAGCTGAAAAACCTCAGCCAGGTATGGTTTACTGTCTATAAAAGTGTTAACTAAAGACAACAAACATTATGAGTCTTCTAGATGACATTACCGTTTTCTCTGGAGCGGCCGTACAGCCGAATCAAATTCTGTTGCATTATTTTCCTGTTTAACACTGAAGCTTTGAAACAATCTGCATTGTAAAAATCTATATAAATAAAGTTGACTTGACTTGACTTCTTTATTGATGAACATATTATTCAAGTCACCTTCATTTATACAGTGCATATTACATATTTATAATGGAAGAAAGATTGTTTTGGCTGTACAGTGGCTCTATAAGAAAGTCCTTGTCCAGTTTAAGTTAGTTCACTGTTGATTCATTTCTGTTGTAAATATCATTAGTTATTAATTGAATTAAATGTTTTGTTTGTTGAGGCACTTCTGGAATCCACTTACCAGTGAGCATGAACTGGTAGGCATTGTCAGAGATGGAGAAGATGTGAGGCGGGGCTTCAATCCTCTTTTTGCCTCTGTATCCGTTCACAACGACTGTATCGTACACTGGGAGCCACTTGTAGGGATTGACAGTGACGCAGAACAAGCCAGAGTAGGTCTGAAATGGAAATAGATAGTCCAGGTTTACAATGCTGCCGCCCCATCCCAGGAATAAAATATGATTTGCTGAGACTTACGTAGATCATCCATGCTGCGTAACGCTCTTTGAGGTTATACAGCACAGTAGGCTCATTGAGGTGGGTCATCATGGCCATGTCCTCAATTTTGTCATACTTGGGAGGATTCATGGGGAAGATTTCATCTTCTTTTACCGTGACTGTCTGTAATGAACAGTGGTCAGTGATCAAGAAAGACTTTCATACACACATATGTAAGATATTCAACCAACCATCTTTAACCTCTGTAGACTTAAGCACAGTAATATATGAAATAGTTTTTATACATGATACTTACTTTGCCACTGTGAGTTTTGACAGTAGCTTTCCCACCCTCTTTACTAACAAGAGTACCCTTCAGGTACATCTCGTCTGCATCTGTCACGAAGAAAGCCGATTTGGCCTCAAAGGGGGTGTTCTGAGCCTCTATTCTCTCTCTTTCCGGCTTCCGGAGGTAAATGGCCGCCGGGCCGAAGCACTCCATTTCACCATCTCCCATGATTGGACTTTTCTGTTAAATCATGTTAAGTTTTTTAGGTATAAATCTTCCCTTGAATTCTCATAAAATTAGTTCCAGTATAAATTATTCATTATATATATATAACATATACATTATATATATATATTATATATTCATTATTATGTATAAACAATTTCATTAATGATGCAGTATATCATAAAGTGTCCATCCATGCTGCTCACTTTGTTGTTTTCAAGGCCAGAAATGTGCAGGTTTCTGCTGGATTCTGGATTCTGTTAGATACATTTTTAATGTCAGCCAGATGTAACAGCAGTTTCAAATATTAATTAATTGATCAATTAATAATAGTTGTGGCACTGCAGAGTCTTTACTCACTTACCTTCACAATGGTTGACAGTCTTTGGGGAGTCCAAGACTTCTCCTTTTATTAATAAGATGTTGTCCCAGAAGAGCTGCCACACTGTATTTGGTTATAATGGGCTGGGTTTTACTGCCTATATATGATTGTGTTAAAATGTTGTTATTTTTATCCTAAGATACAGTTACACACCCTATAGACTGATTGATAAGAGAAGTCCTTGAACTGTCTTTGCTTTTTTCCCCCTAGCTCTCGATATGCACAGCATCAGTGGTCCAAAAAAGTGTAAGTGTAAAAGTAGTAAGTTGTGTGGATTCTCTTTCCATTGTGAACGTCACAGAATGCAGGGTTGTACATATGAATTGCTTCATATCAATTCCTTTATAAGTCTTTGCTTTGCCAGATGCTTTTTAATAATTGTTATTTTTTAAAGGATTAACTAAATTGTACTTTTATCACATAAACAGGACAGACTGATTTTTTCTTTGTGATAAATAGCAGGAACGAGGAGGTTAAAAAGCTCAAGAATCACTAACATTGAATCAGGTACAAAGAACTAAGTCAATTCCACTTGTCTAAAGGACAATAATTGACTAAATCTTTAAGACCAGAATAATGCAGCCATTCCAATAAAAGCTTCCACACTGTCCACACAGATGAGAATCCAAGGTCGTGTCATGATTCATAGAATTGCTTTGGCAAGACTGAATATCCTTGGCATTTGGTTAATGATTTCAGAGATCCTTCATGGTGTCAGTTAATCCCACTGGCACTTCACCAATGCTGTGGAGGAGCTGTCAGATGGGCCTGGTATACAGTTTCAAGGCATCTGCAAGTTGAGCATATTTATAAATAAGTCATATTAAACAAGTTGTTGTCCGACTAAAAAGGTTTGTGACACGAGAAGGCATGCCAGTGAGGGCA
>NC_137120.1:2500-52500 GCF_949357685.1 Gobio gobio | reverse complement strand
TTAGTGCAAAATAAAACCAATTGAATGCATTTTCTTACACTTGATTAACTTCAAACCACTCATATCATTACAAAAAACGTGCATTTTTCAGTCCTAAACGTGAACACGGCCCGTTTCTATAGCAATCAGCGCTTCTAATGGTGTTGTGAAATATTCTGTGTCTGAGATTTTCGGTGACACAGGGCGGAGCTTACAGTATATGAATATTCATGAGTTTCCTGTTTCGTGTTAAGGCCTGTTCACACTGGGACGATTTTCGCGCGCGTTTATCGTCGCCGTTTAACGCCTCGTGACTAAACAATGGGCACCAATGTGAGTGTGCACATCGACGCGTAAAGCGGCAGGCGTAAAAGCGTAATTTAAAAAAAAACGCCTCAGGATCGTTTTTTTATTTTGACGCGGCGCGTTAAAAACTGGCCGACCAATGAGATCCGCGCTTTTGTTCACGTGCCTGGAGCTGCTGAAGTGACAGTAAAACACGACTTGGTGGCGCTCAAGCACAAAATCTTGCAGAGTCTTGCCGAGCAAGACAAAAGTAGAGTAAGAAGTAGACAAAGTTGTAAGTAGACAAAGATGATGAGAAGATGCCTGCCAGTTAGCAAAAAGTGTGTGAATGGTTTTGGCCATAGACATAATATATCTGTGGTTTTGGCAAGCACGTAAATACTGTCTCTCTTCTTCTTCTGTGTGACAAGCGAGTGTCAGAAGCGTAAAGTGCCGCAGCAAGAGATTCAAGATTCAAGAGTTTTATTTGTCACATACACAGTTATATACACAATATACAACTGGCAGTGAAATGTAAACAGGTCCGCTCCATGGACAGTGCAAATAACAGTTACAAGAAATTAAATAGAAATAGAATAAAGTTAGAATAAAAAGTATTAACATAAGTAGAATTATAAATAAATCAAGTAAAAGATAAAAATAGGAAATAAGATAAAAATAAAAATATAAAAAATATGTGGATGATAAGTGAGATAAACTGTAGACTTAAAAATAAGTGGTTAACATAAAATATATAATATGTATATATAAAGAAGTATAATGTGCAAGGTTTATTACAGGTTGTTACGCAGTAACAATAGGGACGTAAAGTAAAGTGCAGTGCAATTGCAGTATGTGGATGTTAATGTTGAAAGACCGTATGTTTATGCGTGTGCGGGGGTGAAGTGAGTCACGTGACTGAGTTCAGGAGTCTGATGGCCTGGGGGAAGAAACTCCTCCTGAGTCTTTCAGTCTTTGCCATCAGGCTACGGAAGCGCTTACCAGATGGCAGCAGGGTGAAGTGAGAGTTTGCAGGGTGATTAATGTCTCTGATGATTTTAGTAGCTCTACCTCTGCAGCGTTTGGTGAAGATGTCCTGCAGAGACGGGAGAGCTGAGCCTGAGATGCGCTCGGATAAGCGCACCACTCTTTGCAGGGCTTTGCAGTCGTGACTGGTGCTGTTCCCGTACCACGCTGTGATGCACTGAGTCAGGACACTTTCTATCGCCCCTCGATAGAAAGTTTTCAGGATGGCTGGTGAAACCCTGAATTTCCTCAGCTGGCGCAGGTGGTACAGTCTTTGCCTGGCTTTTTTCACCTGTGTCTGGATGTGTGTAGTCCAGGTCAGATCCTCGGAGATGTTCACACCCAGGTATTTGAAGCTGCTCACTCTCTCTACCGGTGTCCCGCTGATCATGAGAGGGGAGTATGACCGATGCTGTCTCTTCCTGAAGTCCACAATCAGTTCTTTGGTCTTGTTAACATTCAGAGAGAGACAGTTGTCCTGGCACCATGATGTCAGTTGCTCCACTTCGTCCAAGTATGCCGTCTCATTGTTGTTGGAGATGAGACCCAGGACAACAGTATCATCAGCAAACTTGATGATCGAGGTGGAGCTGTGTGTGGACAAACAGTCATGGGTGTAGAGAGAGTAGAGCAGGGGACTCAGCACACAGCCCTGTGGAGCTCCAACACTCAGGGTGATGGAGGTGGAGGTGAACTGGCCTACTCTCACCGCCTGGGGTCTGCCAGTGAGGAAATCTTCAATCCAGAGGCAGAGAGAAGAATTCAGGCCTAGATCCAGGAGTTTGTGTGTTAGCTTAATGGGAACTATGGTGTTAAAGGCTGAGCTATAGTCAATAAATAGCAGCCTGACATAGTTCCCACTTTTGCTGTCGATGTGAGTGAGGCAGGAGTGAAGGACGTGAGAAATGGCATCTTCAGTCGATCTATTGGGACGATAGGCAAACTGAAGAGGGTCCAAAGTGTCAGGAATGGAGGAGCAAATGTTGTTTTTAATGAGTCTCTCAAAGACCTTCATGACTAAAGATGTGAGAGCCACTGGACGATAGTCATTTAGGCAAGAGGGTTTACTGATCTTAGGTACAGGGATGATGGAGGATCGTTTGAAGGAGGTGGGGACAACAGATGTAGCAAGGGACTCGTTGAATATGGATGTAAAGAGCCCTGCGAGCTGATCAGCACAGGACCGCAGAACACGACCTGAAATACCATCCGGCCCAGCAGCTTTCCTGACATCCACACGTTTGAGTGCCCTCCGAACCTCGTCCTCCGAGACAGAGATCACGTGACCGTTGCTGCTCTGAGGGACTCTCTCTGACGCGTCACTCGCCGGAGTCGCGCTGCCGCGATTACCATCAAAGCGAGCGTAGAAAGAGTTTAACTCGTTCACCAGTAACGGATCAGCTCTCACCTCTGCAGAGGATTTAGTTCCAAAAGCACAGATGGTTCTCAGTCCCTGCCACATCCGCCGGGAGTCGTTGAGTTGGAAATGAGATTCCACTCGGTCTTTATAGCGGAGTTTTGCGGCTTTAACGGCGCGCCGGAGAGCGTAACATGAAGCTTTGTACTCCCTCATATCCCCCGTTAGGAGACCGGCATTGTAAGCGGTGGTGCGCGAGTTTACTGCAGTGCGAATTGAACTGTCCACCCACGGTTTCTGATTAGGGAAGGACGTTATAGTTAATGTTTGTGTGGCTTGCTCTGTCAGTGTGTTAATAAAGCAGAGCGCCACTTCTGTGAACTCGCTGACGTCTTCAGAACTCGCGCGGAACATGTCCCAGTCGACGTCATCAACGTCACCACCTTGTGTACCGGGAGCGCATCTACTGAATGTGCACGTTCACTCTGCACAGCGCCACTGAAAATCGCTTGGGTGTGAACACTCAAGACGCACCGAAAAACGTCACGAAAAACGCTGGCGATAAGCGCGTGCGATATTCGTCCCGGAGTGTACAGGCCTTTAGAGTGCCACTGAAAATATTAGGGCACACTCCTCTGCTTACATAAAGGTCAAGTCAAGTCAAGTCAAGTCAACTTTATTTATATAGCGCTTTTAACAATGTAGATTGTTTCAAAGCAGCTTTACAGTGTTAAACAGGAAAATAATGCAGCATAATTTTATTCAGCTGTATAGCCATTCTGGAAAAATTTCAAGTATCATACAGTGACAGTGTGGGCTTTAGATCAATAATTTGATCAGTAATTTAGTTTAAATGGTTAATTTAGTTTATTATTTAGATGTATTATGATGTTTAGTTGAAAAATTTAGTGTCCCCAACTGAGCACGCCAAGCCAGAGGCAACAAAGGTAATTATCCTATGTTCCGCCTTTAAACGAAGTTAAGATTATATTCTAACTGTTATTTATCCACAACAGTTTATGTATATTGTGTTATGTTGTGTCGTGTTTTAACTGTGTTTGATGATAACCCAGCCAATGATTTGCCAGAGGTGTCTTTAGTATACTAAACGAGCCAATGGCGTTCAAGCATTTTTGTTATTTCTGTTTTACCTTGAGATTCCTAAGGCAAGAAAGGAAGAAGGATCTCTCATCAGGCAATAACCATGAACAAAATGGGTTTCCAGTGTGGCACATATGACAGAACCACACAGCCTACCAGATGGACGTTCTTTTGTGGTATTTGTTTACAAGGAATGTAGATTATTATATTATTATATATAGTTATACACGTATGGATTATATGCAAGTATACACAAACATTTGGGCCATGGTGAATTATGCATGTGATAACCATTATAATGTATATTACAACCTGGATTCTTTTCCAAAGAAGATGACTTGTGCCAATAAATACAGGGATATGATGCATACACCAAAGCTTTGTTTTGAGCATGGCAGTGTATTTAAAATGAATACAGGTTTGTTGTAAATGTAATTTTATTATATTCAGTTGCAAAGGCTGGTATCACTGGGATCCCAACACCCTGTGTAAAGTGTGTTCCCTTTCGTTCAGTCACTACGACGTAACGTTAGTGACTAACGAATGGGGGTTTCGCTTAGAAGCCTATCAACTTCGAGTTTTGAGAAAACGCCCAATGGCGTGCCAATGCCATGGGGCATGCGGAATTTGCATACGTAGCTCCGCCTCACTGCGTGAGTATATAAGGAAGTACGAGGCAATATCGCATTATGTTTCTGCTTTCGGAGCCAAGAGTACCTACCTCTTCACTCCTACAGCCTTCTGAGACTCTGTCAGCTTCTTCGAGACGAGCAGCTTTCCAGTCGGTGTTGGTGTGACGGCGCGTTCCAGTGATCGCATACTTCCTGCCTGCTGATCTGTGCAGTGGTCTGCATCCAGCTGGTGTGTGTTTCCCTGGGCGCTTCGGCATCGACTGCGAAGTTTCCTCTCACAAAAGAGCTTGCACGTGACACGTCCTTTTCAGGATGTTTCGTCCGTGCACTTCTGGGTGCGGTAGATCGCTTTTTTCTTTCGACGGGCACGAGCGCTGTGTGACGTGTTTGGGCTTTCAGCACGCTCAGGCAGCGCTCGTGGATGACTCATGTTCTCTCTGCGGGAACCTGGCCATCTCAGTGCTTCGATAGAGACTCCGTGAATTCCGTGCTGATGCCGGAACGAGAGTCCCCTCCGCCACCCCCCAATCTGCGGTCTCCTCTGGAGGCGGCACTTTGGCTGGTGACCAGGGTGATCTGAGGGTGACGGTGTGGAACAAAGCTCCGACGCTAGTTCCTCGGCCCACACCCCCCTCTCAGGCACTTGACCCGGTCCGCGCTCAGGCGTCTACATCGGGGCCGGCTCCTGCTGTCCCGACTGTGGCGTTTGGCGCGGCGGAGGAGGAAGTGATGTCTATCGCCGCATCACAAGGTGGGCTGGAGTCATCTGAGGATGAGGATTCGGCTGTGCTGCCACCTTCGGGTGCGCCAGCATTGCCCGAGTCGGACCCAGAGTTGACAGCCATGCTGTCTCGGGCCGCCGCGGCGCTTGGACTGGAGTGGAACCCTCCGCCTCAGCCCGAGCGTTCGCGGTTGGATGATTGGTTTTTGGGGGCGGCGCGTTCGGACACCCGTCCGGCCGCTCCTCCAATACCTTTCTTCCCCGAGGTGCATGAAGAGGTCGCGCGTTCCTGGAAGGCCCCGTTGTCTTCCCGTGAACGTTTGGCGGCCTCTTCCGCCTTCACCTCTCTCGATGGAGCCGCGGCTCATGGGTACACTGGGGTCCCCCCAGTCGAACGTTCTGTTGCGATGCAACTGTGTCCACAGAGCGCTTCGTCCTGGCGTGGTGACCCAAAGCACCCCTCCAAGGCCTGTAGGTTTTCGTCATCTCTGGTGGCGAAGTCCTATAGAGCTGCGGGGCAGGCCGCCGCTTCTTTGCATACCATGGCAACTCTTCAGGCTTACCAAGCCAAGTTGCTGTGCGATATGCACGAGAGAGGGGCTGATCCAGGACTCAGCAATGAGTTGCGTGCCGCCACCGACCTCGCTCTCCGGGCGACGAAGGTGACCGCACGCTCCCTGGGTCAGGTGATGTCCACAAATGTGGTCCAGGAGAGACACTTATGGCTCACCCTGTCTGATATGCGCGACGCCGAGCGAACACGTTTCCTCGACGCCCCCATATCACAGGATGGGCTATTCGGCGGAGCGGTCGAGAGCTTCGCCCAACAGTTCTCGGCCGCTCAGAAGCAGACTGAGGCTATAAAATACATCCTGCCCCGGCGGTCAGCTGCTGCCTCCACCCCACCGCCCGCGCAGGTGCCTCAGCCTGCTCGCCGCCGAGGACGCCCTCCCGCGGCTTCCTCCGCCTCTGCGCCACCCAAGCAGCAGCCTCCACCCGGGCCGCGCAGAGGCAGCCGCAGGAAGGCGTCCCAGTCCGCTCCAGCCCCGCAGCCCGCGAAGAAACGCCAGGCTAAGCGGCGCTCCTGATGCGGACGGCTCAGGGATGGGCAGTTCTTTCCAGGAGACGGCGGCAGGGCCGCTCCTTCCCCCGGTGGAGGGCCGGGGGAGAATCTTTTGTTCAGCTGCTGGCCCCCGGGTCAGCAGCACCCTAATGTGGTTAAAGAAAGAACTGACAACCCCATCCCTGAGCCCCCAGAGATCGGTGACGGCAGTGCGCGCCACCCTCGGGTCTCGCCACTCTCGTCCCTCTCTGTCGCCAGCCCCCTGGCAGAGCAGACCCCAGTGGAACGCGAGTCCTTCCCTGGTCTCCTCTGTCAGGGCGCAGCCGTTAACCGTGCTCTGACCCGGGGACGCCCAACAGCCTCCCCTGTCCGCGCCGGTAACGCTGCCTCGCTGCCCCACCCAGGGTACGTCTGTCGTCCGTATGACCCCGTTGGTGCAGTCTCTGGAAGCCTGGCTTCAGCTTCCGGGGCTGTCCCGCTGGGTTGCCCGGACCATCAGGCTCGGCTACGCGATTCAGTTCGCGCAGGCTCCTCCCCGTTACAGGGGAGTCCGCTATACCATGACCGGGGCCCATGCCCCCGTCATGCGTGCGGAGATTGCCACTCTACTGGCGAAGGGTGCGATCGAGCCTGTCCCTCCAGCCGAAATGAGGTCGGGGTTCTACAGCCCCTACTTCATTGTACCCAAGAAAACCGGTGGGTTACGGCCAATCCTGGACCTTCGCATCTTGAACCGATCCCTTCACCGGCTTCCGTTCAAGATGTTGACTGCGAAACG
Source organism: Gobio gobio (assembly GCF_949357685.1). Lineage (NCBI taxonomy): Eukaryota > Metazoa > Chordata > Actinopteri > Cypriniformes > Gobionidae > Gobio > Gobio gobio. The sequence continues at coordinate 45,558 of NC_137120.1, read as the reverse complement.
CCTTTTCGAATGCGTTCGTCCGGACGATTGGTTTGCAGCGATCGACCTGAAGGACGCCTACTTCCATGTCTCCATCCTTCCTCGACACAGACCGTTCCTACGGTTTGCTTTCGAGGGGCGGGCATACCAGTACGCAGTTCTCCCATTCGGGTTATCTCTGTCCCCTCGCGTCTTCACGAAGATCGCCGAGGCAGCCCTTGCGCCCCTTTGGCAGCACGGGGTCCGCATCCTGAACTACCTCGACGACTGGCTCATACTAGGCCACTCTCGAGAGCAGGTTTGCGGACACAGAGATCTGGTTCTCCACCACTTAACCCGTCTGGGCCTTCGGGTCAACTGGGAGAAGAGCAAACTCTGCCCAGTGCAGAGGATCTCTTTTCTCGGTATGGAGATCGACTCGGTCGCCATGTACGCGCAGCTTTCGAGCGAGCGCGCGCAGTCTCTGCTGACTTGCCTCCGACAAATCGAGAGCAAGAATGCGGTTCCACTGAAACTATTTCAGAGGCTCCTGGGGCATATGGCATCTGCAGCCGCGGTAACGCCGCTCGGATTGCTTCATATGAGACCGCTTCAGCACTGGCTTCGCGATCGAGTCCCGAGATGGGCATGGCAGTCTGGCACGCTCCGGGTCCAAGTGACTCGGGCCTGCTTACAGACACTCACCCCGTGGTCGAACCTCAGCTTTCTACGGGCCGGTGTGCCCTTAGAACGAGTTTCCAGGCATGTTGTCGTATCGACGGATGCCTCTGCCACGGGCTGGGGTGCCATGTGCAATGGACAAGCAGCCGCGGGCTCCTGGACAGGACCCCAGCGCCTCCTGCATGTCAATTGCCTCGAGTTGCTGGCAGTACGGTTCGCCCTGCACCGCTTCCGAGCGTTGCTGAAGGGTCAACATGTGCTTGTCCGGACAGACAACACGGCCGTAGTAGCGTACATCAACCACCAGGGCGGTCTACGCTCCCACCGCATGTCTCAACTCGCCCGCCATCTCATCCTATGGAGTCAGAAGCGCTTGAGGTCCCTTCGTGCTGTCCATATTCCGGGAGTCCTGAACCACGCAGTCGACGAGCTCTCGCGGTTTCAGCCTCTCCCGGGAGAATGGAGACTCCATCCCCGGACGGTTCAGCTGATTTGGGAACAGTTCGGCGACGCACAGGTAGACCTGTTTGCCTCCCACGACTCTTCCCACTGCAGCCTGTATTATTCCCTGACCGAGGGCACGCTCGGCACGGATGCACTGGCGCACAGCTGGCCGCGGGGCCTATGCAAATATGCGTTCCATCCCAGTGAGCCTACTCGCACAGCTTCTGTGCAAGATCAGGGAGGACAAGGAGCAGGTCCTTTTGGTCGCCCCGTACTGGCACGGCCGGACCTGGTTCCCCGAACTCATTCTCCTTGCGACAGCCCCTCCCTGGCCTATTCCTCTGAGACCGGACCTCCTTACTCAGAGACGGGGCACCCATTGGCACCCGCGTCCCGACCTTTGGAGCCTCCACGTGTGGCTCCTAGACGGGACCCGGCAGGTTTGAGTGGCCTACCACCTACGGTGGTCGCCACCATCACTTCCGCTAGGGCAGAGTCCACTCGGCATGCCTATGCGTTGAAGTGGAACCTCTTCGTCACCTGGTGCTCTTCCCGCCAAGAAGACCCCTGGAAATGTCCGATCGGGTCCGTGCTTGAGTTTCTCCAAGAGGGGTTGGAGCGAAGGCTGTCTCCCTCCACCCTCAAGGTATATGTGGCCGCAATATCTGCCCACCACGATCTCTTGGAGAACAAAAAGGTAAGTCAGCACGACCTGGTCATCAGGTTCCTGAGGGGAGCTAGGAGACTGAATCCTCCTCGCTCTCCTCTCGTACCCTCTTGGGACCTCGCAGTAGTGTTAACTGCTCTGCAGAGACCTCCCTTTGAGCCTTTGCGGTCGGTCGATATTAAGTTTCTGTCTATGAAGACGGCTTTGCTGACCGCATTGGCCTCAGTCAAGAGGGTCGGGGACCTGCAGGCATTTTCGGTTGACGAAGCGTGCCTGGAGTTCGGGCCGGCTAACTCTCACGTGATCCTGAGACCCCGGCCTGGATATGTGCCCAAGGTTCCCACCACTCCGTTCAAGGACCAGGTGGTGAACCTGCAAGCGCTGCCTTTGGAGGAGGCAGACCCAGCCTTGGCATTGCTCTGTCCAGTACGCGCTCTCCGCGCCTACGTAGACATGACGCAGTGTTTCAGGACCTCAGACCAGCTCTTTGTCTGTTATGGTGGAGAGCGGAAGGGAAGTGCTCTCTCAAAGCAAAGGCTGTCTCACTGGATAGTGGACACCATTGCTTTGGCTTACCAGCAGCAAGGCCGACCATGTCCCCTTGGTGTGAGGGCACACTCCACCCAGAGTGTGGCCTCCTCTTGGGCTCTAGCGCATGGCGCCTCGCTAGCAGACATCTGCAGAGCTGCAGGCTGGGCGACACCCAACACATTCGCCAGATTCTATAATCTCCGAGTGGAGCCAGTGTCCGACTATGTACTCGCCCCCCCGAGGGGCCGGTGAAGGACCAGGTTCAGGTGTCTTCGCTTGCTCGCCACTCCACTCCACGGACTGGATACGTGCAATATTTCCTCAGGTGAGTTCCCCGAGAGCCCTGAGCTCCTCCAGCACTGTTGACGCCGACATCAGTTCAGTCTGCCCTTTCGAGCCCAGACCCTCATGTCCGGCCAGGTGCCCCATGTGCATGGTTCCCTCTGGCGACCCCCACATGTGTATTTCACCGTAAGTCTCCGCAGTGAGCGGGTTTCTTCCCTTGGCGTGTCCCCGCCACCCCTAGGGTTAAAAATCCACCTTCGGCTGGTACCCTAGAGATCTTCCATATGCAACCCTCTCCGGGTCATATGTGTCTCTTAAGTCCTCCCCACGGGTAGGCATCTTGGCATTCCCTCACTGGGATATGCTTCCCAGTGTACCTTGGTAATCCTGTGTTAAGTGGGAGTCCTTCGTCCGTACTAGTGTTACGACAGGGTACTCACACTTACGCAGGGCACTGGAAGACAGCTGAGTGGCGGGATTATATTGGGACCCCCATTCGTTAGTCACTAACGTTACGTCGTAGTGACTGAACGAAAGGGAACGTCTCGGTTACGGATGTAACCCTCGTTCCCTGAGGAGGGAACGGAGACGTAACGTCCCCTTGCCACATCGAGCTGTGTTGCCTGGAACGCAGGAGTTCAGTCTTGGCTCCTCAAGCAGGTAACATAATGCGATATTGCCTCGTACTTCCTTATATACTCACGCATTGAGGCGGAGCTACGTATGCAAATTCCGCATGCCCCATGGCATTGGCACGCCATTGTGTTACATTTATATAGCGCTTTTCTGGGTACTCAAGCGCTTTACATGGCTTTTTTTTTGTACTAATTTTGCCATAACTTCTCATTTGTGAATAAAACTTCAAAACCGAATCAGTTGTGCTTTTTTTTAAATTAAAAATGAAACTAATCTCATGATTTAGCTACTTTAATCTTTGATTTTATAGTAAATGTATTATTTATAGTATATATAGTATTATAATGTATTTATAGTATTATTTTAGCCACTAATAAAAATTGGCATTAAAATGTAAAGATTGTAATTGTTATGGTAAGCTTGTAGAATAGGACTAAAACATTTCATTGTGAATGTACTGCAGGTTTACCACATCACCCCTGTGTTAAATTGCATCCTCAATCACAGTGCATCATGTAGTCAAAGGGAAAAAGGTTTTTTCACTTTTTTGTCTCCAAAAATATGGTGCATTTTGTCAACTAAATGCATTGTTTTGGGGGAAAAGGGTTGGGAATGTCTCCTTATAACATGAAAAAAGTTCACAAAAGTTCAAAACATTACTGGTGTGTATCTTGATACAAAACAATGGCACTCATTTTAAGATATATCAGTGTAAGTTGCTTTCAGTTAAGGGTTAGGGTTAGCCCTAACCCTAACCCTAACCCTAATCTTAAACCGGGTATGTGGAACTGGTGGTCGGTTGCATAAACTGCTTAGGCTAGTCTTAAAAGTTAGTCATCTGATTTTTTTCTTCAGGACTTACATATAGTTTGGTTTTAAAAAAAATCCTAAATCCTAAAAATGTATTCGTGTATTTTGCCTATGCATGTAATTTCATGTAATTTTATTTATTACAGTCCAAACAAGCTCAAGGAGTCCAGGAGTCTACTACAGAGGACATAGCATAACATATGAATGAAATATCATTTTCAAAAATGTTTTGTTTCTCATGCTCTATACAATGTAATGATGTAAAAAATATATATTAAAAAAAAGTTTTTTTTCAGAGTATATTTAAGTAATTCAAATATTACTTAAGCTAACCATAAACTATTCACTTAAATGTATGACTAGTTGTCTAGAACAGGGGTTTTCAAACTGGGGTCCGGGGACCCTCAGGGTTCCTCCAGAAGGTTCTTAGGGGTCTCCAGAAAATTTCAGAGACTAAAAAGACAAAGCAATTATGGATAAAGTCTACTGAATATTCTAAAGGTTTCATTTGTAAATGTTTCTCTCCTTTCTTGCCGTATACATACTTTCCAGAATTGCAGTATACGTTTGCTTTGTATCTTTCTAGTGAGTTTCTCACTATTGTCCCTTTATCTTGCACTGGGGTTAGGGTTAGGTTAGGGGAAATTACAACATCTCCCCCCAAGCCAGCACTCGTCTGGAAAGGTTTGTAGTAGGGAGAATGAGGAGGGGCACGGGCCGACGCATGTCAGACTATACTATGTCGCCTGTGATTGGCTCCCGTCTAGGAGCAATGCCTTTTTTGGCTTATGGGCCAGGTGGGTAGCTTGTTATTTTTTTCGTTAGTTTATGAAACTTCTGTTGTTTTGCCTTTTATTTATTATAATGTCAGGTTGGATTATTCTGATGGGTAAGTTTAAGTGTGGTAGTGGGGTCGTGGCTAACCTTTACTGTTGAAAATTATTGTTCTTATTTATTTTTTTGGTTTTTAGGAATTGCGAAGTTTCCGGTCTGAACTTGCTCTGGACCAGCGAACCAAGCCGAAGCCTGATAATCCTGATCCAGCATCGCAACTCCCCCAGAGGTGAAGTATTTTGGTCTATGGTGAAGGTCAACTCGTGAGAGAAATCAATTTGAGAAATCCTATTTTGAAAGGACGAATCAGAAAATGTGCGACCTGTCTGGGACTCACATTTTCCAACGAACCTGTCTGGGTTTGATTCGTCTCCCCATCCCGTCTCTCTGCCAAACCCGAGGGTTAAGAGAGAGACCGGAGGGGATGAGGATCCTCAAACTGATTTGTGGGTTTTTTTTTAATTGTAATCTGTTTTATTCAGTTGGGTTAGTCTATCGGGTACGTCCTAGTGTGGTATTGAGGTTGTGGCTAACCTTTACTGTTGAAAACTATTGTTCTTATTTCTTTTTCTGGTTTTTAGGAATTGCGAAGTTTCCGGTCTGAACTTGCTCTGGACCAGCGAACCAAGCCGAAGCCCGATAATCCTGATCCAGCATCGCAACCCCCCCAGAGGTGAAGTATTTTGGTATATGGTAAAGGTCAAGGTCATATTAGTCGTATGGTTTGAGACAGTTCGATTTAGACGTGCGGAACGTGAATTTGGATTTTTATTCTAAGGTTTTGAGAAAGGTTCTCTGGTCGACAGGTGCACTGGTGGGTAGATTTAGTGCAGAAATGGGTTTGTGAGTAAATTCCATTGATTTTTGGGTTTTAGGGTTAGGTTAGGGGAAATTACAACATCTCCCCCCAAGCCAGCACTCGTCTGGAAAGGTTTGTAGTAGGGAGAATGAGGAGGGGCACGGGCCGACGCATGTCAGACTATACTATGTCGCCTGTGATTAGCTCCCGTCTAGGAGCAATGCCTTTTTTGGCTTATGGGCCAGGTGGGTAGCTTGTTATTTTTTTCGTTAGTTTATGAAACTTCTGTTGTTCTGCCTTTTATTTATTATAATGTCAGGTTGGATTATTCTGATGGGTAAGTTTAAGTGTGGTAGTGGGGTCGTGGCTAACCTTTACTGTTGAAAATGATTGTTCTTATTTCTTTTTTTTGGTTTTTAGGAATTGCGAAGTTTCCGGTCTGAACTTGCTCTGGACCAGCGAACCAAGCCGAAGCCTGATAATCCTGATCCAGCATCGCAACTCCCCCAGAGGTGAAGTATTTTGGTCTATGGTGGAGGTCAACTCGTGAGAGAAATCAATTTGAGAAATCCTATTTTGAAAGGACGAATCAGAAAATGTGCGACCTGTCTGGGACTCACATTTTCCAACGAACCTGTCTGGGTTCGATTCGTCTCCCCATCCCGTCTCTCTGCCAAACCCGAGGGCCAAGAGAGAGACCGGAGGGGATGAGGATCCCCAAACTGATTTGTGGGTCTTTTTTTAAATTGTAATCTGTTTTATTCAGTTGGGTTAGTCTGACGGGTACGTCCTAGTGTGGTATTGGGGTCGTGGCTAACCTTTACTGTTGAAAACTATTGTTCTTATTTCTTTTTCTGGTTTTTAGGAATTGCGAAGTTTCCGGTCTGAACTTGCTCTGGACCAGCGAACCAAGCCGAAGCCCGATAATCCTGATCCAGCATCGCAACCCCCCCAGAGGTGAAGTATTTTGGTATATGGTAAAGGTCAAGGTCATATTAGTCGTATGGTTTGAGAGCTTTCGATTTAGACGTGCGGAACGTGAATTTGGATTTTTATTCTAAGGTTTTGAGAAAGGTTCTCTGGTCGACAGGTGCACTGGTGGGTAGATTTAGTGTAGAAAGGGGTTTGTGAGTAAATTCCATTGATTTTTGGGTTTTACAATGGGTAGGGTTAGCGTGGGGGTTGGGATTCTAGTCCGTAGGGTTGATGCAGGTGGGTTTACAGCCAGTGGGTCTGTGACGGTTAGGGTTAGTGTAGGAGTAGGGGTCACGTTAAAGTATTTTTTGTCCTATGAAATTTGACTTAGGGTTATAATCAGTAGGGTTGACGTGGGTGGGTTTCCAGCCAGTGGGTCTGTGACGGTTAGGGTTAGTGTAGGAGTAGGGGTCACGTTAAAGTATTTTTTGTCCTATGAAATTTGACTTAGGGTTATAATCAGTAGGGTTGACGTGGGTGGGTTTCCAGCCAGTGGGTCTGTGACGGTTAGGGTTAGTGTAGGAGTAGGGGTCACGTTAAAGTATTTTTTGTCCTATGAAATTTGACTTAGGGTTATAATCAGTAGGGTTGACGTGGGTGGGTTTCCAGCCATTGGGTCTGTGACGGTTAGGGTTAGTGTAGGAGTAGGGGTCACGTTAAAGTATTTTTTGTCCTATGAAATTTGACTTAGGGTTATAATCAGTAGGGTTGACGTGGGTGGGTTTCCAGCCAGTGGGTCTGTGACGGTTAGGGTTAGTGTAGGAGTAGGGGTCACGTTAAAGTATTTTTTGTCCTATGAAATTTGACTTAGGGTTATAATCAGTAGGGTTGACGTGGGTGGGTTTCCAGCCAGTGGGTCTGTGACGGTTAGGGTTAGTGAAGGAGTAGGGGTCACGTTAAAGTATTTTTTTGTCCTATGAAATTTGACTTAGGGTTATAATCAGTAGGGTTGACGTGGGTGGGTTTCCAGCCAGTGGGTCTGTGACGGTTAGGGTTAGTGTAGGAGTAGGGGTCACGTTAAAGTATTTTTGTCCATGGAAATTCCTACTCCCTCAAGTGTTGTGTGTGAGGGAAATTTGTGAGACACATCTTCAGTAGCGTACCTCAGTATCAACGGGTGTTTCAGCTCTTTAAACACTATACACCCTCCTCTGAGGCGGCCCGTCTGGGGGATCAGTCCCAAACGTGTGTCTCGAGATCAATTTGCTAAAGTTTCTAACAAGAACCACAATGGTGTGTTTTTTGGGTTCTGGTGTGTGATGTTCTAATCCTAGGTAATGGTCGTTGATTCAGTTTTTTAGGGGATGTGGCGATTATAGGTGTTTTTAAGGAAGGGGCCTGGGCATGATAGGCTGGTTGGGGTTTGGGTCGGAAGGAATCTGTTCGTACCAGGAAGTGGACCCGAAGAAACAAGTGGGAAGATTTGTTTGAGTTGAACTCCAAAAAAGACCAGCCCTTGAAAACAAGTGAGAAAGTAGCTGGGAAGAAACTGGTCAGTGTGTGGGGTGTTGACGCGCAATGTGTCGTTGCGTAAGTGGTGGCTAAAAAGCCGTATCGAAGAACACTCCCCCAAGTGACCCTTTGTTATCACCGTTAGGTTACCCAGGTCACCTGGGAAGAGTCGAGGGTCAAACTGGCGGATGTACCCCGAAAGGCCCATCAAGCTTCTACCAGCCCTTCCCCCTAAGGTGCAAGCAAGAACCAAACCGACATCATCCTTAGGACAACCGTTGGGAGCTTGAACCCTAAAGAGAAGGCGAGTGAGTTTTCCATAGTCCAATGCTTTTAACAGGGAGTTAGGATGATGGTAAGTACGCATATCATTAAAAATGCTCTTTGTGTCACCGTGGATAGAAAAGGTGTTCAGATTAGTGACTCCTATGTGGTTTTTCAGCTCGAATTACGACCACGAGATTCATGAAAGTTGACGGTAAAAGTCGACCCGTGAATCCTTGTTGACGAAAGTCGATAAGAGAAAAACGATTCATGAAAGTCGACGGTAAAAGTCGACCCGTGAATTGTTGTTGACGAAAGTCGATAATCGGAAAAACTATTCATGAAAAGTTGACGGTAAAAGTCAACCTGTGAATGGTTGACGACGAAAGTCGTTTTTCGAATCTCGACGAATGTCGATTTCTCGAACTTTGACGACAGATGTCGATTTCTCGAACTTGGACGACGAATGTCGATTTCTCGAACTTTAGCGACGAATGTCGTTTTTTTAACTTTGACGACGAATGTCGATTTCTCGAACTTTGACGACGAATGTCGATTTCTCGAACTTCGGCGACGAATGTCGGTTTTTTAACTTTGACGACGAATGTCGATTTTTCGAACTTGGACGACGAATGTCGATTTCTCGAACTTTAGTGACGAATGGGTTAGGGTTAGGGTTAGGGTTAGGTTTTTTAGAATTACAACAGCTCCTCCCCGACCCAGCACTTGCTTAGGCCGGAAAAGAGTCTGAGGAAAGGCACTGGCCGACGCTTGTTTGACTCTGCCGTCCCCCCACCTTAGGGGCCTTACCATCATTGGTATCGGGTCTCCATAAACAAAAAGACCCTCCCCCCCAGGAAATGCATGGCCTGACTGGGCACACACACTTCCCTTAACTCTAATCTAAACCCCCCAACGAATCCCCACGCACTAATCCCCACGCCCCTCCCCAAAAACAAAACCCCAACACGCCCTCCTCCAAAAAGCGAAATCGGTAATTTATAAAAAAATAATAATAATATGTGGGTGAAGAATTACAAACGCCCCTCGTCTGAACCGCAACCAGTAGGGCTGAACCAAGAATTGGTATAAGAAAAACCCTTAACCCAGACTATAACAGGTAAATTATGGGAAAAGATCCGTGTGGAGCTAAACCCAAAACATTGATCCATCAGGGCTGTGATGGGTAGGGTTAGGTATAAACCCAAACTAATACAATAACCCTGTGATGAGGGTTAGGTATAAGCCACTGATCCATCAGGACTGTGACGGTTAGGTTTAGGTATAAGCCACTGATCCATCAGGACTGTGAGGGCTAAGTTTAGGCAGGAATGGGTGTGGGGATAGATCCCAACCCAAGCCATTAACCCATCAGGGCTGTGACGGTTAGGGTTAGATATAAACCACTGATCCATCAGGACTGTGACGGTTAAGTTTAGGTATAAGCCACTGATCCATCAGGACTGTGACGGTTAGGTTTAGGTATAAGCCACTGATCCATCAGGACTGTGAGGGCTAAGTTTAGGCAGGAATGGGTGTGGGGATAGATCCCAACCCAAGCCATTAACCCATCAGGGCTGTGACGGTTAGGGTTAGGTATAAACCACTGATCCATCAGGACTGTGACGGTTAAGTTTAGGTATAAGCCACTGATCCATCAGGACTGTGACGGTTAGGTTTAGGTATAAGCCACTGATCCATCAGGACTGTGAGGGCTAAGTTTAGGCAGGAATGGGTGTGGGGATAGATCCCAACCCAAGCCATTAACCCATCAGGGCTGTGACGGTTAGGGTTAGGTATAAACCACTGATCCATCAGGACTGTGACGGTTAAGTTTAGGTATAAGCCACTGATCCATCAGGACTGTGACGGTTAGGTTTAGGTATAAGCCACTGATCCATCAGGACTGTGACGGTTAAGTTTAGGTATAAGCCACTGATCCATCAGGACTGTGATGGTTAGGTTTAGGTATAAGCCACTGATCCATCAGGACTGTGAGGGCTAAGTTTAGGCAGGAATGGGTGTGGGGATAGATCCCAACCCAAGCCATTAACCCATCAGGGCTGTGACGGTTAGGGTTAGGTATAAACCACTGATCCATCAGGACTGTGACGGTTAAGTTTAGGTATAAGCCACTGATCCATCAGGACTGACGGTTAGGTTTAGGTCAGGTAAGTTATTAGGAAAGCAAATATGTCCACAACAATTAGTAATAAGGAACGAAATGTCAATGGTCCACCTGAACTTGTGACAAGTAGATCGTTTTAGAAAAGCTTTTTCAAGGTAAAAAAATTAACCAGTCAGTAATCATCCCCTAATCCCCCAAACGTAATGGTGAGGGAAATATTCCAGACACTGTCATCAGTAGTGTTCCAGAGCCTCATCGGGTGTTTCGGCACCTTACACACCAGACACCCTCCTCTCTGGCGGCCCGCCTTGGATGATCAGCCCAAGACCAGTGTCCCTTAGTCAATCGCTAAAACGCAGTAAACCGAACCGGCAAAACCAATTGTTGCGCTTCGGTAAAATTTTATTATTATTATACGCTTCTTTTTACTGTTTTTTACTGTTTCAAAGGTTGTAATTCAGTTTCCAATGGTTGCAATTCGGTCCAAAGTGTACTATAAGCTCGGTTCTCTAGGGTTGTCAACTTTACACAGTATCACTCGTACCCCACTACAAACCCTTCCCCAACAATACATTTTCAGTGTGTACGCATGTTGGTGCACATGTGCTGTTGCTTGGGCGGTGCTCATCACCGATAGAAGACTGGGCTCCAATTAAGGCCTGTTAGCCCCAGGCCACCTTCCCTGCGTGCTGTCCAAGTGGACCCAGGGGGGCTGGATACTTACCGCTTCCCCAAACAACCCTTCGTTAACACCGCAAGGTACCCAGGTTGCTCGAGAAAAGCCTGAGAGAAACGTCTGACATCAGGGCCCTTTGTCAGAGAATAATTTCTACTGACTTAAACCAAGAGCACCTGCCCCGGGAAAAGGGCAAGGCCCCAACCACCCAAACCGGGCAGAGAGTTGAGACTGGCGGATGCACATTTCCGTACATCAAGCTTCTACCAGCCCTTCTCCCTATAACCCGAACCGGGCCGAGAGTCGAAACTGGCGGATGCACATTTCTGCACATCAAGCTTCTACCAGCCCTTCTCCCTAAGGATCAAAGCAACACCGAGCAGACATCATCCTTACCTGAAAGACAACCGTCAGGTGCTTCAATCCCTAAGTCTACCCAATCGCACCAACAAGTACCTCTTCTAGGACCTGTCATCTCATCCGCGGTAAGTTTTTTTCGAAATTTCTGCGAACGCCACTCCTCAAAGACTGGAGCTATAATCGATATTTTTGAATCTTAAAGATCATTATCTGACAGCAACCGAAGTTTCTCTAGATTTTCCCTAACAAAAAAAATATATATATTACTCACTATCCCAATACCGCCCATCCTAAACAAACCCTAACCCCCTCCAACCCATCAGAGACGAACCAAGAAATGCTAGACCTGTCTGGGTCGCACATTTCCCTAGGGCCTGTCTGGGCCTGGCTCGCTCCCCCATCCCGCATCTCCCCCAGCCATAGGCCAAGAAAGATGCCGGAGGGAGCCTCTGCCCCCCCAAAAAAAACAAAAAACCCGGCCAAACTAAACCACTCCTCACGCTTCCCTACTTCTTTCCACAGACCAATAGAGTACGGGGCCCTACTTTGACCCCACCATGCTCAAAACCTGGCAGAGTGCAAAGCCCGACCCGAAGATCATGACCGGATAATCCTGGCCTGGCACTGCACTCCCATCAGTATCTTCTGATTCAATTTCAAGTACTCGGATCTGCAAGTACTCCAATCCTACCCTACCCTACCCCCCCGCACACGCCAATCCCCTACGGACCAGACGGAATGCAAAGTCCTTGAATGAACCTGCTCCGAACCAGCGAACCCAGCTCAACCCTAAGGCCAACACTGGGTAATCCTGGCCCGGCATCACATTCCTCCAGTAATAAAATTACTCCCAATTTTAACTGCTGCTCAGCACCCAATCGACGGTACTAAACTAATCCCCAAAAAAACCCTTTATCTGACCCCTACTTGGGTCTCCCAGCAGGTCAGGTCCGATGGCTCTGGCAAGGTTAGGTTTTTTAGAATTACAACAGCTCCTCCCCGACCCAGCACTTGCTTAGGCCGGAAAAGAGTCTGAGGAAAGGCACTGGCCGACGCTTGTTTGACTCTGCCGTCCCCCCACCTTAGGGGCCTTACCATCATTGGTATCGGGTCTCCATAAACAAAAAGACCCTCCCCCCCAGGAAATGCATGGCCTGACTGGGCACACACACTTCCCTTAACTCTAATCTAAACCCCCCAACGAATCCCCACGCACTAATCCCCACGCCCCTCCCCAAAAACAAAACCCCAACACGCCCTCCTCCAAAAAGCGACATCGGTAATTTATAAAAAAATAATAATATGTGGGTGAAGAATTACAAACGCCCCTCGTCTGAACCGCAACCAGTAGGGCTGAACCAAGAATTGGTATAAGAAAAACCCTTAACCCAGACTATAACAGGTAAATTATGGGAAAAGATCCGTGTGGAGCTAAACCCAAAACATTGATCCATCAGGGCTGTGATGGGTAGGGTTAGGTATAAACCCAAACTAATACCATAACCCTGTGATGGGTAGGGCTAGGTATAACCCAAACAAATACAATAACCCTATGATGGGTAGGGTTAAGTATACACCCAAACTAATACAATAACCCTGTGATGAGGGTTAGGTATAAGCCACTGATCCATCAGGACTGTGAGGGCTAAGTTTAGGCAGGAATGGGTGTGGGGATAGATCCCAACCCAAGCCATTAACCCATCAGGGCTGTGACGGTTAGGGTTAGGTATAAACCACTGATCCATCAGGACTGTGACGGTTAAGTTTAGGTATAAGCCACTGATCCATCAGGACTGTGACGGTTAGGTTTAGGTACAAGCCACTGATCCATCAGGACTGTGAGGGCTAAGTTTAGGCAGGAATGGGTGTGGGGATAGATCCCAACCCAAGCCATTAACCCATCAGGGCTGTGACGGTTAGGGTTAGGTATAAACCACTGATCCATCAGGACTGTGACGGTTAGGTTTAGGTATAAGCCACTGATCCATCAGGACTGTGAGGGCTAAGTTTAGGCAGGAATGGGTGTGGGGATAGATCCCAACCCAAGCCATTAACCCATCAGGGCTGTGACGGTTAGGGTTAGGTATAAACCACTGATCCATCAGGACTGTGACGGTTAAGTTTAGGTATAAGCCACTGATCCATCAGGACTGTGACGGTTAGGTTTAGGTATAAGCCACTGATCCATCAGGACTGTGAGGGCTAAGTTTAGGCAGGAATGGGTGTGGGGATAGATCCCAACCCAAGCCATTAACCCATCAGGGCTGTGACGGTTAGGGTTAGGTATAAACCACTGATCCATCAGGACTGTGACGGTTAAGTTTAGGTATAAGCCACTGATCCATCAGGACTGTGACGGTTAGGTTTAGGTATAAGCCACTGATCCATCAGGACTGTGACGGTTAAGTTTAGGCAGGAATGGGTGTGGGGATAGATCCCAACCCAAGCCATTAACCCATCAGGGCTGTGACGGTTAGGGTTAGGTATAAACCACTGATCCATCAGGACTGTGACGGTTAAGTTTAGGTATAAGCCACTGATCCATCAGGACTGTGACGGTTAGGTTTAGGTATAAGCCACTGATCCATCAGGACTGTGAGGGCTAAGTTTAGGCAGGAATGGGTGTGGGGATAGATCCCAACCCAAGCCATTAACCCATCAGGGCTGTGACGGTTAGGGTTAGATATAAACCACTGATCCATCAGGACTGTGACGGTTAAGTTTAGGTATAAGCCACTGATCCATCAGGACTGTGACGGTTAGGTTTAGGTATAAGCCACTGATCCATCAGGACTGTGAGGGCTAAGTTTAGGCAGGAATGGGTGTGGGGATAGATCCCAACCCAAGCCATTAACCCATCAGGGCTGTGACGGTTAGGGTTAGGTATAAACCACTGATCCATCAGGACTGTGACGGTTAAGTTTAGGTATAAGCCACTGATCCATCAGGACTGTGACGGTTAGGTTTAGGTATAAGCCACTGATCCATCAGGACTGTGAGGGCTAAGTTTAGGCAGGAATGGGTGTGGGGATAGATCCCAACCCAAGCCATTAACCCATCAGGGCTGTGACGGTTAGGGTTAGGTATAAACCACTGATCCATCAGGACTGTGACGGTTAAGTTTAGGTATAAGCCACTGATCCATCAGGACTGTGACGGTTAGGTTTAGGTATAAGCCACTGATCCATCAGGACTGTGACGGTTAAGTTTAGGTATAAACCACTGATCCATCAGGACTGTGACGGTTAAGTTTAGGTATAAGCCACTGATCCATCAGGACTGTGACGGTTAGGTTTAGGTATAAGCCACTGATCCATCAGGACTGTGAGGGCTAAGTTTAGGCAGGAATGGGTGTGGGGATAGATCCCAACCCAAGCCATTAACCCATCAGGGCTGTGACGGTTAGGGTTAGGTATAAACCACTGATCCATCAGGACTGTGACGGTTAAGTTTAGGTATAAGCCACTGATCCATCAGGACTGTGACGGTTAGGTTTAGGTATAAGCCACTGATCCATCAGGACTGTGACGGTTAAGTTTAGGCAGGAATGGGTGTGGGGATAGATCCCAACCCAAGCCATTAACCCATCAGGGCTGTGACGGTTAGGGTTAGGTATAAACCACTGATCCATCAGGACTGTGACGGTTAAGTTTAGGTATAAGCCACTGATCCATCAGGACTGTGACGGTTAGGTTTAGGTATAAGCCACTGATCCATCAGGACTGTGAGGGCTAAGTTTAGGCAGGAATGGGTGTGGGGATAGATCCCAACCCAAGCCATTAACCCATCAGGGCTGTGACGGTTAGGGTTAGATATAAACCACTGATCCATCAGGACTGTGACGGTTAAGTTTAGGTATAAGCCACTGATCCATCAGGACTGTGACGGTTAGGTTTAGGTATAAGCCACTGATCCATCAGGACTGTGAGGGCTAAGTTTAGGCAGGAATGGGTGTGGGGATAGATCCCAACCCAAGCCATTAACCCATCAGGGCTGTGACGGTTAGGGTTAGGTATAAACCACTGATCCATCAGGACTGTGACGGTTAAGTTTAGGTATAAGCCACTGATCCATCAGGACTGTGACGGTTAGGTTTAGGTATAAGCCACTGATCCATCAGGACTGTGAGGGCTAAGTTTAGGCAGGAATGGGTGTGGGGATAGATCCCAACCCAAGCCATTAACCCATCAGGGCTGTGACGGTTAGGGTTAGGTATAAACCACTGATCCATCAGGACTGTGACGGTTAAGTTTAGGTATAAGCCACTGATCCATCAGGACTGTGACGGTTAGGTTTAGGTATAAGCCACTGATCCATCAGGACTGTGACGGTTAAGTTTAGGTATAAGCCACTGATCCATCAGGACTGTGATGGTTAGGTTTAGGTATAAGCCACTGATCCATCAGGACTGTGAGGGCTAAGTTTAGGCAGGAATGGGTGTGGGGATAGATCCCAACCCAAGCCATTAACCCATCAGGGCTGTGACGGTTAGGGTTAGGTATAAACCACTGATCCATCAGGACTGTGACGGTTAAGTTTAGGTATAAGCCACTGATCCATCAGGACTGACGGTTAGGTTTAGGTCAGGTAAGTTATTAGGAAAGCAAATATGTCCACAACAATTAGTAATAAGGAACGAAATGTCAATGGTCCACCTGAACTTGTGACAAGTAGATCGTTTTAGAAAAGCTTTTTCAAGGTAAAAAAATTAACCAGTCAGTAATCATCCCCTAATCCCCCAAACGTAATGGTGAGGGAAATATTCCAGACACTGTCATCAGTAGTGTTCCAGAGCCTCATCGGGTGTTTCGGCACCTTACACACCAGACACCCTCCTCTCTGGCGGCCCGCCTTGGATGATCAGCCCAAGACCAGTGTCCCTTAGTCAATCGCTAAAACGCAGTAAACCGAACCGGCAAAACCAATTGTTGCGCTTCGGTAAAATTTTATTATTATTATACGCTTCTTTTTACTGTTTTTTACTGTTTCAAAGGTTGTAATTCAGTTTCCAATGGTTGCAATTCGGTCCAAAGTGTACTATAAGCTCGGTTCTCTAGGGTTGTCAACTTTACACAGTATCACTCGTACCCCACTACAAACCCTTCCCCAACAATACATTTTCAGTGTGTACGCATGTTGGTGCACATGTGCTGTTGCTTGGGCGGTGCTCATCACCGATAGAAGACTGGGCTCCAATTAAGGCCTGTTAGCCCCAGGCCACCTTCCCTGCGTGCTGTCCAAGTGGACCCAGGGGGGCTGGATACTTACCGCTTCCCCAAACAACCCTTCGTTAACACCGCAAGGTACCCAGGTTGCTCGAGAAAAGCCTGAGAGAAACGTCTGACATCAGGGCCCTTTGTCAGAGAATAATTTCTACTGACTTAAACCAAGAGCACCTGCCCCGGGAAAAGGGCAAGGCCCCAACCACCCAAACCGGGCAGAGAGTTGAGACTGGCGGATGCACATTTCCGTACATCAAGCTTCTACCAGCCCTTCTCCCTATAACCCGAACCGGGCCGAGAGTCGAAACTGGCGGATGCACATTTCTGCACATCAAGCTTCTACCAGCCCTTCTCCCTAAGGATCAAAGCAACACCGAGCAGACATCATCCTTACCTGAAAGACAACCGTCAGGTGCTTCAATCCCTAAGTCTACCCAATCGCACCAACAAGTACCTCTTCTAGGACCTGTCATCTCATCCGCGGTAAGTTTTTTTCGAAATTTCTGCGAACGCCACTCCTCAAAGACTGGAGCTATAATCGATATTTTTGAATCTTAAAGATCATTATCTGACAGCAACCGAAGTTTCTCTAGATTTTCCCTAACAAAAAAAATATATATATTACTCACTATCCCAATACCGCCCATCCTAAACAAACCCTAACCCCCTCCAACCCATCAGAGACGAACCAAGAAATGCTAGACCTGTCTGGGTCGCACATTTCCCTAGGGCCTGTCTGGGCCTGGCTCGCTCCCCCATCCCGCATCTCCCCCAGCCATAGGCCAAGAAAGATGCCGGAGGGAGCCTCTGCCCCCCCAAAAAAAACAAAAAACCCGGCCAAACTAAACCACTCCTCACGCTTCCCTACTTCTTTCCACAGACCAATAGAGTACGGGGCCCTACTTTGACCCCACCATGCTCAAAACCTGGCAGAGTGCAAAGCCCGACCCGAAGATCATGACCGGATAATCCTGGCCTGGCACTGCACTCCCATCAGTATCTTCTGATTCAATTTCAAGTACTCGGATCTGCAAGTACTCCAATCCTACCCTACCCTACCCCCCCGCACACGCCAATCCCCTACGGACCAGACGGAATGCAAAGTCCTTGAATGAACCTGCTCCGAACCAGCGAACCCAGCTCAACCCTAAGGCCAACACTGGGTAATCCTGGCCCGGCATCACATTCCTCCAGTAATAAAATTACTCCCAATTTTAACTGCTGCTCAGCACCCAATCGACGGTACTAAACTAATCCCCAAAAAAACCCTTTATCTGACCCCTACTTGGGTCTCCCAGCAGGTCAGGTCCGATGGCTCTGGCAAGGTTAGGTTTTTTAGAATTACAACAGCTCCTCCCCGACCCAGCACTTGCTTAGGCCGGAAAAGAGTCTGAGGAAAGGCACTGGCCGACGCTTGTTTGACTCTGCCGTCCCCCCACCTTAGGGGCCTTACCATCATTGGTATCGGGTCTCCATAAACAAAAAGACCCTCCCCCCCAGGAAATGCATGGCCTGACTGGGCACACACACTTCCCTTAACTCTAATCTAAACCCCCCAACGAATCCCCACGCACTAATCCCCACGCCCCTCCCCAAAAACAAAACCCCAACACGCCCTCCTCCAAAAAGCGACATCGGTAATTTATAAAAAAATAATAATATGTGGGTGAAGAATTACAAACGCCCCTCGTCTGAACCGCAACCAGTAGGGCTGAACCAAGAATTGGTATAAGAAAAACCCTTAACCCAGACTATAACAGGTAAATTATGGGAAAAGATCCGTGTGGAGCTAAACCCAAAACATTGATCCATCAGGGCTGTGATGGGTAGGGTTAGGTATAAACCCAAACTAATACCATAACCCTGTGATGGGTAGGGCTAGGTATAACCCAAACAAATACAATAACCCTATGATGGGTAGGGTTAAGTATACACCCAAACTAATACAATAACCCTGTGATGAGGGTTAGGTATAAGCCACTGATCCATCAGGACTGTGAGGGCTAAGTTTAGGCAGGAATGGGTGTGGGGATAGATCCCAACCCAAGCCATTAACCCATCAGGGCTGTGACGGTTAGGGTTAGGTATAAACCACTGATCCATCAGGACTGTGACGGTTAAGTTTAGGTATAAGCCACTGATCCATCAGGACTGTGACGGTTAGGTTTAGGTATAAGCCACTGATCCATCAGGACTGTGAGGGCTAAGTTTAGGCAGGAATGGGTGTGGGGATAGATCCCAACCCAAGCCATTAACCCATCAGGGCTGTGACGGTTAGGGTTAGGTATAAACCACTGATCCATCAGGACTGTGACGGTTAGGTTTAGGTATAAGCCACTGATCCATCAGGACTGTGAGGGCTAAGTTTAGGCAGGAATGGGTGTGGGGATAGATCCCAACCCAAGCCATTAACCCATCAGGGCTGTGACGGTTAGGGTTAGGTATAAACCACTGATCCATCAGGACTGTGACGGTTAAGTTTAGGTATAAGCCACTGATCCATCAGGACTGTGACGGTTAGGTTTAGGTATAAGCCACTGATCCATCAGGACTGTGAGGGCTAAGTTTAGGCAGGAATGGGTGTGGGGATAGATCCCAACCCAAGCCATTAACCCATCAGGGCTGTGACGGTTAGGGTTAGGTATAAACCACTGATCCATCAGGACTGTGACGGTTAAGTTTAGGTATAAGCCACTGATCCATCAGGACTGTGACGGTTAGGTTTAGGTATAAGCCACTGATCCATCAGGACTGTGACGGTTAAGTTTAGGCAGGAATGGGTGTGGGGATAGATCCCAACCCAAGCCATTAACCCATCAGGGCTGTGACGGTTAGGGTTAGGTATAAACCACTGATCCATCAGGACTGTGACGGTTAAGTTTAGGTATAAGCCACTGATCCATCAGGACTGTGACGGTTAGGTTTAGGTATAAGCCACTGATCCATCAGGACTGTGAGGGCTAAGTTTAGGCAGGAATGGGTGTGGGGATAGATCCCAACCCAAGCCATTAACCCATCAGGGCTGTGACGGTTAGGGTTAGATATAAACCACTGATCCATCAGGACTGTGACGGTTAAGTTTAGGTATAAGCCACTGATCCATCAGGACTGTGACGGTTAGGTTTAGGTATAAGCCACTGATCCATCAGGACTGTGAGGGCTAAGTTTAGGCAGGAATGGGTGTGGGGATAGATCCCAACCCAAGCCATTAACCCATCAGGGCTGTGACGGTTAGGGTTAGGTATAAACCACTGATCCATCAGGACTGTGACGGTTAAGTTTAGGTATAAGCCACTGATCCATCAGGACTGTGACGGTTAGGTTTAGGTATAAGCCACTGATCCATCAGGACTGTGAGGGCTAAGTTTAGGCAGGAATGGGTGTGGGGATAGATCCCAACCCAAGCCATTAACCCATCAGGGCTGTGACGGTTAGGGTTAGGTATAAACCACTGATCCATCAGGACTGTGACGGTTAAGTTTAGGTATAAGCCACTGATCCATCAGGACTGTGACGGTTAGGTTTAGGTATAAGCCACTGATCCATCAGGACTGTGACGGTTAAGTTTAGGTATAAGCCACTGATCCATCAGGACTGTGATGGTTAGGTTTAGGTATAAGCCACTGATCCATCAGGACTGTGAGGGCTAAGTTTAGGCAGGAATGGGTGTGGGGATAGATCCCAACCCAAGCCATTAACCCATCAGGGCTGTGACGGTTAGGGTTAGGTATAAACCACTGATCCATCAGGACTGTGACGGTTAAGTTTAGGTATAAGCCACTGATCCATCAGGACTGACGGTTAGGTTTAGGTCAGGTAAGTTATTAGGAAAGCAAATATGTCCACAACAATTAGTAATAAGGAACGAAATGTCAATGGTCCACCTGAACTTGTGACAAGTAGATCGTTTTAGAAAAGCTTTTTCAAGGTAAAAAAATTAACCAGTCAGTAATCATCCCCTAATCCCCCAAACGTAATGGTGAGGGAAATATTCCAGACACTGTCATCAGTAGTGTTCCAGAGCCTCATCGGGTGTTTCGGCACCTTACACACCAGACACCCTCCTCTCTGGCGGCCCGCCTTGGATGATCAGCCCAAGACCAGTGTCCCTTAGTCAATCGCTAAAACGCAGTAAACCGAACCGGCAAAACCAATTGTTGCGCTTCGGTAAAATTTTATTATTATTATACGCTTCTTTTTACTGTTTTTTACTGTTTCAAAGGTTGTAATTCAGTTTCCAATGGTTGCAATTCGGTCCAAAGTGTACTATAAGCTCGGTTCTCTAGGGTTGTCAACTTTACACAGTATCACTCGTACCCCACTACAAACCCTTCCCCAACAATACATTTTCAGTGTGTACGCATGTTGGTGCACATGTGCTGTTGCTTGGGCGGTGCTCATCACCGATAGAAGACTGGGCTCCAATTAAGGCCTGTTAGCCCCAGGCCACCTTCCCTGCGTGCTGTCCAAGTGGACCCAGGGGGGCTGGATACTTACCGCTTCCCCAAACAACCCTTCGTTAACACCGCAAGGTACCCAGGTTGCTCGAGAAAAGCCTGAGAGAAACGTCTGACATCAGGGCCCTTTGTCAGAGAATAATTTCTACTGACTTAAACCAAGAGCACCTGCCCCGGGAAAAGGGCAAGGCCCCAACCACCCAAACCGGGCAGAGAGTTGAGACTGGCGGATGCACATTTCCGTACATCAAGCTTCTACCAGCCCTTCTCCCTATAACCCGAACCGGGCCGAGAGTCGAAACTGGCGGATGCACATTTCTGCACATCAAGCTTCTACCAGCCCTTCTCCCTAAGGATCAAAGCAACACCGAGCAGACATCATCCTTACCTGAAAGACAACCGTCAGGTGCTTCAATCCCTAAGTCTACCCAATCGCACCAACAAGTACCTCTTCTAGGACCTGTCATCTCATCCGCGGTAAGTTTTTTTCGAAATTTCTGCGAACGCCACTCCTCAAAGACTGGAGCTATAATCGATATTTTTGAATCTTAAAGATCATTATCTGACAGCAACCGAAGTTTCTCTAGATTTTCCCTAACAAAAAAAATATATATATTACTCACTATCCCAATACCGCCCATCCTAAACAAACCCTAACCCCCTCCAACCCATCAGAGACGAACCAAGAAATGCTAGACCTGTCTGGGTCGCACATTTCCCTAGGGCCTGTCTGGGCCTGGCTCGCTCCCCCATCCCGCATCTCCCCCAGCCATAGGCCAAGAAAGATGCCGGAGGGAGCCTCTGCCCCCCCAAAAAAAACAAAAAACCCGGCCAAACTAAACCACTCCTCACGCTTCCCTACTTCTTTCCACAGACCAATAGAGTACGGGGCCCTACTTTGACCCCACCATGCTCAAAACCTGGCAGAGTGCAAAGCCCGACCCGAAGATCATGACCGGATAATCCTGGCCTGGCACTGCACTCCCATCAGTATCTTCTGATTCAATTTCAAGTACTCGGATCTGCAAGTACTCCAATCCTACCCTACCCTACCCCCCCGCACACGCCAATCCCCTACGGACCAGACGGAATGCAAAGTCCTTGAATGAACCTGCTCCGAACCAGCGAACCCAGCTCAACCCTAAGGCCAACACTGGGTAATCCTGGCCCGGCATCACATTCCTCCAGTAATAAAATTACTCCCAATTTTAACTGCTGCTCAGCACCCAATCGACGGTACTAAACTAATCCCCAAAAAAACCCTTTATCTGACCCCTACTTGGGTCTCCCAGCAGGTCAGGTCCGATGGCTCTGGCAAGGTTAGGTTTTTTAGAATTACAACAGCTCCTCCCCGACCCAGCACTTGCTTAGGCCGGAAAAGAGTCTGAGGAAAGGCACTGGCCGACGCTTGTTTGACTCTGCCGTCCCCCCACCTTAGGGGCCTTACCATCATTGGTATCGGGTCTCCATAAACAAAAAGACCCTCCCCCCCAGGAAATGCATGGCCTGACTGGGCACACACACTTCCCTTAACTCTAATCTAAACCCCCCAACGAATCCCCACGCACTAATCCCCACGCCCCTCCCCAAAAACAAAACCCCAACACGCCCTCCTCCAAAAAGCGACATCGGTAATTTATAAAAAAATAATAATATGTGGGTGAAGAATTACAAACGCCCCTCGTCTGAACCGCAACCAGTAGGGCTGAACCAAGAATTGGTATAAGAAAAACCCTTAACCCAGACTATAACAGGTAAATTATGGGAAAAGATCCGTGTGGAGCTAAACCCAAAACATTGATCCATCAGGGCTGTGATGGGTAGGGTTAGGTATAAACCCAAACTAATACCATAACCCTGTGATGGGTAGGGCTAGGTATAACCCAAACAAATACAATAACCCTATGATGGGTAGGGTTAAGTATACACCCAAACTAATACAATAACCCTGTGATGAGGGTTAGGTATAAGCCACTGATCCATCAGGACTGTGAGGGCTAAGTTTAGGCAGGAATGGGTGTGGGGATAGATCCCAACCCAAGCCATTAACCCATCAGGGCTGTGACGGTTAGGGTTAGGTATAAACCACTGATCCATCAGGACTGTGACGGTTAAGTTTAGGTATAAGCCACTGATCCATCAGGACTGTGACGGTTAGGTTTAGGTATAAGCCACTGATCCATCAGGACTGTGAGGGCTAAGTTTAGGCAGGAATGGGTGTGGGGATAGATCCCAACCCAAGCCATTAACCCATCAGGGCTGTGACGGTTAGGGTTAGGTATAAACCACTGATCCATCAGGACTGTGACGGTTAGGTTTAGGTATAAGCCACTGATCCATCAGGACTGTGAGGGCTAAGTTTAGGCAGGAATGGGTGTGGGGATAGATCCCAACCCAAGCCATTAACCCATCAGGGCTGTGACGGTTAGGGTTAGGTATAAACCACTGATCCATCAGGACTGTGACGGTTAAGTTTAGGTATAAGCCACTGATCCATCAGGACTGTGACGGTTAGGTTTAGGTATAAGCCACTGATCCATCAGGACTGTGAGGGCTAAGTTTAGGCAGGAATGGGTGTGGGGATAGATCCCAACCCAAGCCATTAACCCATCAGGGCTGTGACGGTTAGGGTTAGGTATAAACCACTGATCCATCAGGACTGTGACGGTTAAGTTTAGGTATAAGCCACTGATCCATCAGGACTGTGACGGTTAGGTTTAGGTATAAGCCACTGATCCATCAGGACTGTGACGGTTAAGTTTAGGCAGGAATGGGTGTGGGGATAGATCCCAACCCAAGCCATTAACCCATCAGGGCTGTGACGGTTAGGGTTAGGTATAAACCACTGATCCATCAGGACTGTGACGGTTAAGTTTAGGTATAAGCCACTGATCCATCAGGACTGTGACGGTTAGGTTTAGGTATAAGCCACTGATCCATCAGGACTGTGAGGGCTAAGTTTAGGCAGGAATGGGTGTGGGGATAGATCCCAACCCAAGCCATTAACCCATCAGGGCTGTGACGGTTAGGGTTAGATATAAACCACTGATCCATCAGGACTGTGACGGTTAAGTTTAGGTATAAGCCACTGATCCATCAGGACTGTGACGGTTAGGTTTAGGTATAAGCCACTGATCCATCAGGACTGTGAGGGCTAAGTTTAGGCAGGAATGGGTGTGGGGATAGATCCCAACCCAAGCCATTAACCCATCAGGGCTGTGACGGTTAGGGTTAGGTATAAACCACTGATCCATCAGGACTGTGACGGTTAAGTTTAGGTATAAGCCACTGATCCATCAGGACTGTGACGGTTAGGTTTAGGTATAAGCCACTGATCCATCAGGACTGTGAGGGCTAAGTTTAGGCAGGAATGGGTGTGGGGATAGATCCCAACCCAAGCCATTAACCCATCAGGGCTGTGACGGTTAGGGTTAGGTATAAACCACTGATCCATCAGGACTGTGACGGTTAAGTTTAGGTATAAGCCACTGATCCATCAGGACTGTGACGGTTAGGTTTAGGTATAAGCCACTGATCCATCAGGACTGTGACGGTTAAGTTTAGGTATAAGCCACTGATCCATCAGGACTGTGATGGTTAGGTTTAGGTATAAGCCACTGATCCATCAGGACTGTGAGGGCTAAGTTTAGGCAGGAATGGGTGTGGGGATAGATCCCAACCCAAGCCATTAACCCATCAGGGCTGTGACGGTTAGGGTTAGGTATAAACCACTGATCCATCAGGACTGTGACGGTTAAGTTTAGGTATAAGCCACTGATCCATCAGGACTGACGGTTAGGTTTAGGTCAGGTAAGTTATTAGGAAAGCAAATATGTCCACAACAATTAGTAATAAGGAACGAAATGTCAATGGTCCACCTGAACTTGTGACAAGTAGATCGTTTTAGAAAAGCTTTTTCAAGGTAAAAAAATTAACCAGTCAGTAATCATCCCCTAATCCCCCAAACGTAATGGTGAGGGAAATATTCCAGACACTGTCATCAGTAGTGTTCCAGAGCCTCATCGGGTGTTTCGGCACCTTACACACCAGACACCCTCCTCTCTGGCAGCCCGCCTTGGATGATCAGCCCAAGACCAGTGTCCCTTAGTCAATCGCTAAAACGCAGTAAACCGAACCGGCAAAACCAATTGTTGCGCTTCGGTAAAATTTTATTATTATTATACGCTTCTTTTTACTGTTTTTTACTGTTTCAAAGGTTGTAATTCAGTTTCCAATGGTTGCAATTCGGTCCAAAGTGTACTATAAGCTCGGTTCTCTAGGGTTGTCAACTTTACACAGTATCACTCGTACCCCACTACAAACCCTTCCCCAACAATACATTTTCAGTGTGTACGCATGTTGGTGCACATGTGCTGTTGCTTGGGCGGTGCTCATCACCGATAGAAGACTGGGCTCCAATTAAGGCCTGTTAGCCCCAGGCCACCTTCCCTGCGTGCTGTCCAAGTGGACCCAGGGGGGCTGGATACTTACCGCTTCCCCAAACAACCCTTCGTTAACACCGCAAGGTACCCAGGTTGCTCGAGAAAAGCCTGAGAGAAACGTCTGACATCAGGGCCCTTTGTCAGAGAATAATTTCTACTGACTTAAACCAAGAGCACCTGCCCCGGGAAAAGGGCAAGGCCCCAACCACCCAAACCGGGCAGAGAGTTGAGACTGGCGGATGCACATTTCCGTACATCAAGCTTCTACCAGCCCTTCTCCCTATAACCCGAACCGGGCCGAGAGTCGAAACTGGCGGATGCACATTTCTGCACATCAAGCTTCTACCAGCCCTTCTCCCTAAGGATCAAAGCAACACCGAGCAGACATCATCCTTACCTGAAAGACAACCGTCAGGTGCTTCAATCCCTAAGTCTACCCAATCGCACCAACAAGTACCTCTTCTAGGACCTGTCATCTCATCCGCGGTAAGTTTTTTTCGAAATTTCTGCGAACGCCACTCCTCAAAGACTGGAGCTATAATCGATATTTTTGAATCTTAAAGATCATTATCTGACAGCAACCGAAGTTTCTCTAGATTTTCCCTAACAAAAAAAATATATATATTACTCACTATCCCAATACCGCCCATCCTAAACAAACCCTAACCCCCTCCAACCCATCAGAGACGAACCAAGAAATGCTAGACCTGTCTGGGTCGCACATTTCCCTAGGGCCTGTCTGGGCCTGGCTCGCTCCCCCATCCCGCATCTCCCCCAGCCATAGGCCAAGAAAGATGCCGGAGGGAGCCTCTGCCCCCCCAAAAAAAACAAAAAACCCGGCCAAACTAAACCACTCCTCACGCTTCCCTACTTCTTTCCACAGACCAATAGAGTACGGGGCCCTACTTTGACCCCACCATGCTCAAAACCTGGCAGAGTGCAAAGCCCGACCCGAAGATCATGACCGGATAATCCTGGCCTGGCACTGCACTCCCATCAGTATCTTCTGATTCAATTTCAAGTACTCGGATCTGCAAGTACTCCAATCCTACCCTACCCTACCCCCCCGCACACGCCAATCCCCTACGGACCAGACGGAATGCAAAGTCCTTGAATGAACCTGCTCCGAACCAGCGAACCCAGCTCAACCCTAAGGCCAACACTGGGTAATCCTGGCCCGGCATCACATTCCTCCAGTAATAAAATTACTCCCAATTTTAACTGCTGCTCAGCACCCAATCGACGGTACTAAACTAATCCCCAAAAAAACCCTTTATCTGACCCCTACTTGGGTCTCCCAGCAGGTCAGGTCCGATGGCTCTGGCAAGGTTAGGTTTTTTAGAATTACAACAGCTCCTCCCCGACCCAGCACTTGCTTAGGCCGGAAAAGAGTCTGAGGAAAGGCACTGGCCGACGCTTGTTTGACTCTGCCGTCCCCCCACCTTAGGGGCCTTACCATCATTGGTATCGGGTCTCCATAAACAAAAAGACCCTCCCCCCCAGGAAATGCATGGCCTGACTGGGCACACACACTTCCCTTAACTCTAATCTAAACCCCCCAACGAATCCCCACGCACTAATCCCCACGCCCCTCCCCAAAAACAAAACCCCAACACGCCCTCCTCCAAAAAGCGACATCGGTAATTTATAAAAAAATAATAATATGTGGGTGAAGAATTACAAACGCCCCTCGTCTGAACCGCAACCAGTAGGGCTGAACCAAGAATTGGTATAAGAAAAACCCTTAACCCAGACTATAACAGGTAAATTATGGGAAAAGATCCGTGTGGAGCTAAACCCAAAACATTGATCCATCAGGGCTGTGATGGGTAGGGTTAGGTATAAACCCAAACTAATACCATAACCCTGTGATGGGTAGGGCTAGGTATAACCCAAACAAATACAATAACCCTATGATGGGTAGGGTTAAGTATACACCCAAACTAATACAATAACCCTGTGATGAGGGTTAGGTATAAGCCACTGATCCATCAGGACTGTGAGGGCTAAGTTTAGGCAGGAATGGGTGTGGGGATAGATCCCAACCCAAGCCATTAACCCATCAGGGCTGTGACGGTTAGGGTTAGGTATAAACCACTGATCCATCAGGACTGTGACGGTTAAGTTTAGGTATAAGCCACTGATCCATCAGGACTGTGACGGTTAGGTTTAGGTATAAGCCACTGATCCATCAGGACTGTGAGGGCTAAGTTTAGGCAGGAATGGGTGTGGGGATAGATCCCAACCCAAGCCATTAACCCATCAGGGCTGTGACGGTTAGGGTTAGGTATAAACCACTGATCCATCAGGACTGTGACGGTTAGGTTTAGGTATAAGCCACTGATCCATCAGGACTGTGAGGGCTAAGTTTAGGCAGGAATGGGTGTGGGGATAGATCCCAACCCAAGCCATTAACCCATCAGGGCTGTGACGGTTAGGGTTAGGTATAAACCACTGATCCATCAGGACTGTGACGGTTAAGTTTAGGTATAAGCCACTGATCCATCAGGACTGTGACGGTTAGGTTTAGGTATAAGCCACTGATCCATCAGGACTGTGAGGGCTAAGTTTAGGCAGGAATGGGTGTGGGGATAGATCCCAACCCAAGCCATTAACCCATCAGGGCTGTGACGGTTAGGGTTAGGTATAAACCACTGATCCATCAGGACTGTGACGGTTAAGTTTAGGTATAAGCCACTGATCCATCAGGACTGTGACGGTTAGGTTTAGGTATAAGCCACTGATCCATCAGGACTGTGACGGTTAAGTTTAGGCAGGAATGGGTGTGGGGATAGATCCCAACCCAAGCCATTAACCCATCAGGGCTGTGACGGTTAGGGTTAGGTATAAACCACTGATCCATCAGGACTGTGACGGTTAAGTTTAGGTATAAGCCACTGATCCATCAGGACTGTGACGGTTAGGTTTAGGTATAAGCCACTGATCCATCAGGACTGTGAGGGCTAAGTTTAGGCAGGAATGGGTGTGGGGATAGATCCCAACCCAAGCCATTAACCCATCAGGGCTGTGACGGTTAGGGTTAGATATAAACCACTGATCCATCAGGACTGTGACGGTTAAGTTTAGGTATAAGCCACTGATCCATCAGGACTGTGACGGTTAGGTTTAGGTATAAGCCACTGATCCATCAGGACTGTGAGGGCTAAGTTTAGGCAGGAATGGGTGTGGGGATAGATCCCAACCCAAGCCATTAACCCATCAGGGCTGTGACGGTTAGGGTTAGGTATAAACCACTGATCCATCAGGACTGTGACGGTTAAGTTTAGGTATAAGCCACTGATCCATCAGGACTGTGACGGTTAGGGTTAGGGTTAGGGTTAGGGTGAGGGTTAGGGTTAGGGTTAGGGTTAGGGTTAGGGTTAGGGTTAGGGTTAGGGTTAGGGTGGGTTAGGGTTAGGGTTAGGGTTAGGGTTAGGGTTAGGGTT
Organism: Gobio gobio; assembly: GCF_949357685.1. Taxonomy (NCBI): domain Eukaryota; kingdom Metazoa; phylum Chordata; class Actinopteri; order Cypriniformes; family Gobionidae; genus Gobio; species Gobio gobio. The sequence continues at coordinate 16,491 of NC_137120.1, read as the reverse complement.
AGGGTTAGGGTTAGGGTTAGGGGAAATCGATCCAAGATCCGATCCCCGAAGGAATCGGAAATGGTTATGCACTCTCCACCCAACCGCTGACCACTAAAGACGGCTACTGGACGAGACCAGATATATATCATTATTAAAAAATAAAATAGAGGGCTAAAATTGCCAGGGTTCAAATCAAGAGGGCTATATTAACAAGGGTTTAATTTTATAAAAAAACGAAGGTTAGGTTTTAGGCAGATGTGGTGAGGGGCATATAACTCCCGTCTATTTGGACATATATAACTCCCGTCTATTTGGACATAAGGAGACACTCGACGTCACAGGGGACGGAGAAAAAATTATGCGGCTCTTCAACATCACTCACACCAATGATGGAGGCCATTTTGACCAACTCGACGCCTATTTGGGCATGAAGAGAAAATTTTCCAAGGCTCTGCTACATCACCCACCTTTCAAATGATGGCAGCTGTACTCATTTTTACGGTCCCGTGTCATCCAGGCACACTCTCGCGACGCGTTTCGAACTTTCCCAAGGTTCTCATCAGGCGAATTGGGATGACAACTGTTTCTGTTCCCTCTCCAACTCCATAGTGGTAGAGGGCGGGGTGCCCCTCCCACTGCTAAATACCTTTCAACACTGTATGGTGCTTCATAAATCGTTTTTTCACTATCAATACATTTGTTTTTAATTTTAAAATTTAATAACCATATATAAACAATCCAGCATGCGGTCAACCCGAGGTCCAGTCGTCTCGGCGCGGGCTGTGTTAGGTGAATGAAGATCCAGGATCCGATTCCCGAAGGATTCGGAAACGGTTGTGCACTGTCCAGAGTACCACTGGCCGCCACGAGTCCACACACATACACACAGAGAGATATATATCATTATTAAAAAATAAAATAGGGCTAAAATTGCCAGGGTTCAAATCAAGAGGGCTATATTAACAAGGGTTTAATTTTTATAAAAAAACGAAGGTTAGGTTTTAGGCAGATGTGGTGAGGGGCATATAACTCCCGTCTATTTGGACATATATAACTCCCGTCTATTTGGACATAAGGAGACACTCGACGTCACAGGGGACGGAGAAAAAATTATGCGGCTCTTCAACATCACTCACACCAATGATGGAGGCCATTTTGACCAACTCGACGCCTATTTGGGCATGAAGAGAAAATTTTCCAAGGCTCTGCTACATCACCCACCTTTCAAATGATGGCAGCTGTACTCATTTTTACGGTCCCGTGTCATCCAGGCACACTCTCGCGACGCGTTTCGAACTTTCCCAAGGTTCTCATCAGGCGAATTGGGATGACAACTGTTTCTGTTCCCTCTCCAACTCCATAGTGGTAGAGGGCGGGGTGCCCCTCCCACTGCTAAATACCTTTCAACACTGTATGGTGCTTCATAAATCGTTTTTTCACTATCAATACATTTGTTTTTAATTTTAAAATTTAATAACCATATATAAACAATCCAGCATGCGGTCAACCCGAGGTCCAGTCGTCTCGGCGCGGGCTGTGTTAGGTGAATGAAGATCCAGGATCCGATTCCCGAAGGATTCGGAAACGGTTGTGCACTGTCCAGAGTACCACTGGCCGCCACGAGTCCACACACATACACACAGAGAGATATATATCATTATTAAAAAATAAAATAGGGCTAAAATTGCCAGGGTTCAAATCAAGAGGGCTATATTAACAAGGGTTTAATTTTTATAAAAAAACGAAGGTTAGGTTTTAGGCAGATGTGGTGAGGGGCATATAACTCCCGTCTATTTGGACATATATAACTCCCGTCTATTTGGACATAAGGAGACACTCGACGTCACAGGGGACGGAGAAAAAATTATGCGGCTCTTCAACATCACTCACACCAATGATGGAGGCCATTTTGACCAACTCGACGCCTATTTGGGCATGAAGAGAAAATTTTCCAAGGCTCTGCTACATCACCCACCTTTCAAATGATGGCAGCTGTACTCATTTTTACGGTCCCGTGTCATCCAGGCACACTCTCGCGACGCGTTTCGAACTTTCCCAAGGTTCTCATCAGGCGAATTGGGATGACAACTGTTTCTGTTCCCTCTCCAACTCCATAGTGGTAGAGGGCGGGGTGCCCCTCCCACTGCTAAATACCTTTCAACACTGTATGGTGCTTCATAAATCGTTTTTTCACTATCAATACATTTGTTTTTAATTTTAAAATTTAATAACCATATATAAACAATCCAGCATGCGGTCAACCCGAGGTCCAGTCGTCTCGGCGCGGGCTGTGTTAGGTGAATGAAGATCCAGGATCCGATTCCCGAAGGATTCGGAAACGGTTGTGCACTGTCCAGAGTACCACTGGCCGCCACGAGTCCACACACATACACACAGAGAGATATATATCATTATTAAAAAATAAAATAGGGCTAAAATTGCCAGGGTTCAAATCAAGAGGGCTATATTAACAAGGGTTTAATTTTTATAAAAAAACGAAGGTTAGGTTTTAGGCAGATGTGGTGAGGGGCATATAACTCCCGTCTATTTGGACATATATAACTCCCGTCTATTTGGACATAAGGAGACACTCGACGTCACAGGGGACGGAGAAAAAATTATGCGGCTCTTCAACATCACTCACACCAATGATGGAGGCCATTTTGACCAACTCGACGCCTATTTGGGCATGAAGAGAAAATTTTCCAAGGCTCTGCTACATCACCCACCTTTCAAATGATGGCAGCTGTACTCATTTTTACGGTCCCGTGTCATCCAGGCACACTCTCGCGACGCGTTTCGAACTTTCCCAAGGTTCTCATCAGGCGAATTGGGATGACAACTGTTTCTGTTCCCTCTCCAACTCCATAGTGGTAGAGGGCGGGGTGCCCCTCCCACTGCTAAATACCTTTCAACACTGTATGGTGCTTCATAAATCGTTTTTTCACTATCAATACATTTGTTTTTAATTTTAAAATTTAATAACCATATATAAACAATCCAGCATGCGGTCAACCCGAGGTCCAGTCGTCTCGGCGCGGGCTGTGTTAGGTGAATGAAGATCCAGGATCCGATTCCCGAAGGATTCGGAAACGGTTGTGCACTGTCCAGAGTACCACTGGCCGCCACGAGTCCACACACATACACACAGAGAGATATATATCATTATTAAAAAATAAAATAGGGCTAAAATTGCCAGGGTTCAAATCAAGAGGGCTATATTAACAAGGGTTTAATTTTTATAAAAAAACGAAGGTTAGGTTTTAGGCAGATGTGGTGAGGGGCATATAACTCCCGTCTATTTGGACATATATAACTCCCGTCTATTTGGACATAAGGAGACACTCGACGTCACAGGGGACGGAGAAAAAATTATGCGGCTCTTCAACATCACTCACACCAATGATTGAGGCCATTTTGACCAACTCGACGCCTATTTGGGCATGAAGAGAAAATTTTCCAAGGCTCTGCTACATCACCCACCTTTCAAATGATGGCAGCTGTACTCATTTTTACGGTCCCGTGTCATCCAGGCACACTCTCGCGACGCGTTTCGAACTTTCCCAAGGTTCTCATCAGGCGAATTGGGATGACAACTGTTTCTGTTCCCTCTCCAACTCCATAGTGGTAGAGGGCGGGGTGCCCCTCCCACTGCTAAATACCTTTCAACACTGTATGGTGCTTCATAAATCGTTTTTTCACTATCAATACATTTGTTTTTAATTTTAAAATTTAATAACCATATATAAACAATCCAGCATGCGGTCAACCCGAGGTCCAGTCGTCTCGGCGCGGGCTGTGTTAGGTGAATGAAGATCCAGGATCCGATTCCCGAAGGATTCGGAAACGGTTGTGCACTGTCCAGAGTACCACTGGCCGCCACGAGTCCACACACATACACACAGAGAGATATATATCATTATTAAAAAATAAAATAGGGCTAAAATTGCCAGGGTTCAAATCAAGAGGGCTATATTAACAAGGGTTTAATTTTTATAAAAAAACGAAGGTTAGGTTTTAGGCAGATGTGGTGAGGGGCATATAACTCCCGTCTATTTGGACATATATAACTCCCGTCTATTTGGACATAAGGAGACACTCGACGTCACAGGGGACGGAGAAAAAATTATGCGGCTCTTCAACATCACTCACACCAATGATGGAGGCCATTTTGACCAACTCGACGCCTATTTGGGCATGAAGAGAAAATTTTCCAAGGCTCTGCTACATCACCCACCTTTCAAATGATGGCAGCTGTACTCATTTTTACGGTCCCGTGTCATCCAGGCACACTCTCGCGACGCGTTTCGAACTTTCCCAAGGTTCTCATCAGGCGAATTGGGATGACAACTGTTTCTGTTCCCTCTCCAACTCCATAGTGGTAGAGGGCGGGGTGCCCCTCCCACTGCTAAATACCTTTCAACACTGTATGGTGCTTCATAAATCGTTTTTTCACTATCAATACATTTGTTTTTAATTTTAAAATTTAATAACCATATATAAACAATCCAGCATGCGGTCAACCCGAGGTCCAGTCGTCTCGGCGCGGGCTGTGTTAGGTGAATGAAGATCCAGGATCCGATTCCCGAAGGATTCGGAAACGGTTGTGCACTGTCCAGAGTACCACTGGCCGCCACGAGTCCACACACATACACACAGAGAGATATATATCATTATTAAAAAATAAAATAGGGCTAAAATTGCCAGGGTTCAAATCAAGAGGGCTATATTAACAAGGGTTTAATTTTTATAAAAAAACGAAGGTTAGGTTTTAGGCAGATGTGGTGAGGGGCATATAACTCCCGTCTATTTGGACATATATAACTCCCGTCTATTTGGACATAAGGAGACACTCGACGTCACAGGGGACGGAGAAAAAATTATGCGGCTCTTCAACATCACTCACACCAATGATGGAGGCCATTTTGACCAACTCGACGCCTATTTGGGCATGAAGAGAAAATTTTCCAAGGCTCTGCTACATCACCCACCTTTCAAATGATGGCAGCTGTACTCATTTTTACGGTCCCGTGTCATCCAGGCACACTCTCGCGACGCGTTTCGAACTTTCCCAAGGTTCTCATCAGGCGAATTGGGATGACAACTGTTTCTGTTCCCTCTCCAACTCCATAGTGGTAGAGGGCGGGGTGCCCCTCCCACTGCTAAATACCTTTCAACACTGTATGGTGCTTCATAAATCGTTTTTTCACTATCAATACATTTGTTTTTAATTTTAAAATTTAATAACCATATATAAACAATCCAGCATGCGGTCAACCCGAGGTCCAGTCGTCTCGGCGCGGGCTGTGTTAGGTGAATGAAGATCCAGGATCCGATTCCCGAAGGATTCGGAAACGGTTGTGCACTGTCCAGAGTACCACTGGCCGCCACGAGTCCACACACATACACACAGAGAGATATATATCATTATTAAAAAATAAAATAGGGCTAAAATTGCCAGGGTTCAAATCAAGAGGGCTATATTAACAAGGGTTTAATTTTTATAAAAAAACGAAGGTTAGGTTTTAGGCAGATGTGGTGAGGGGCATATAACTCCCGTCTATTTGGACATATATAACTCCCATCTATTTGGACATAAGGAGACACTCGACGTCACAGGGGACGGAGAAAAAATTATGCGGCTCTTCAACATCACTCACACCAATGATGGAGGCCATTTTGACCAACTCGACGCCTATTTGGGCATGAAGAGAAAATTTTCCAAGGCTCTGCTACATCACCCACCTTTCAAATGATGGCAGCTGTACTCATTTTTACGGTCCCGTGTCATCCAGGCACACTCTCGCGACGCGTTTCGAACTTTCCCAAGGTTCTCATCAGGCGAATTGGGATGACAACTGTTTCTGTTCCCTCTCCAACTCCATAGTGGTAGAGGGCGGGGTGCCCCTCCCACTGCTAAATACCTTTCAACACTGTATGGTGCTTCATAAATCGTTTTTTCACTATCAATACATTTGTTTTTAATTTTAAAATTTAATAACCATATATAAACAATCCAGCATGCGGTCAACCCGAGGTCCAGTCGTCTCGGCGCGGGCTGTGTTAGGTGAATGAAGATCCAGGATCCGATTCCCGAAGGATTCGGAAACGGTTGTGCACTGTCCAGAGTACCACTGGCCGCCACGAGTCCACACACATACACACAGAGAGATATATATCATTATTAAAAAATAAAATAGGGCTAAAATTGCCAGGGTTCAAATCAAGAGGGCTATATTAACAAGGGTTTAATTTTTATAAAAAAACGAAGGTTAGGTTTTAGGCAGATGTGGTGAGGGGCATATAACTCCCGTCTATTTGGACATATATAACTCCCGTCTATTTGGACATAAGGAGACACTCGACGTCACAGGGGACGGAGAAAAAATTATGCGGCTCTTCAACATCACTCACACCAATGATGGAGGCCATTTTGACCAACTCGACGCCTATTTGGGCATGAAGAGAAAATTTTCCAAGGCTCTGCTACATCACCCACCTTTCAAATGATGGCAGCTGTACTCATTTTTACGGTCCCGTGTCATCCAGGCACACTCTCGCGACGCGTTTCGAACTTTCCCAAGGTTCTCATCAGGCGAATTGGGATGACAACTGTTTCTGTTCCCTCTCCAACTCCATAGTGGTAGAGGGCGGGGTGCCCCTCCCACTGCTAAATACCTTTCAACACTGTATGGTGCTTCATAAATCGTTTTTTCACTATCAATACATTTGTTTTTAATTTTAAAATTTAATAACCATATATAAACAATCCAGCATGCGGTCAACCCGAGGTCCAGTCGTCTCGGCGCGGGCTGTGTTAGGTGAATGAAGATCCAGGATCCGATTCCCGAAGGATTCGGAAACGGTTGTGCACTGTCCAGAGTACCACTGGCCGCCACGAGTCCACACACATACACACAGAGAGATATATATCATTATTAAAAAATAAAATAGGGCTAAAATTGCCAGGGTTCAAATCAAGAGGGCTATATTAACAAGGGTTTAATTTTTATAAAAAAACGAAGGTTAGGTTTTAGGCAGATGTGGTGAGGGGCATATAACTCCCGTCTATTTGGACATATATAACTCCCGTCTATTTGGACATAAGGAGACACTCGACGTCACAGGGGACGGAGAAAAAATTATGCGGCTCTTCAACATCACTCACACCAATGATGGAGGCCATTTTGACCAACTCGACGCCTATTTGGGCATGAAGAGAAAATTTTCCAAGGCTCTGCTACATCACCCACCTTTCAAATGATGGCAGCTGTACTCATTTTTACGGTCCCGTGTCATCCAGGCACACTCTCGCGACGCGTTTCGAACTTTCCCAAGGTTCTCATCAGGCGAATTGGGATGACAACTGTTTCTGTTCCCTCTCCAACTCCATAGTGGTAGAGGGCGGGGTGCCCCTCCCACTGCTAAATACCTTTCAACACTGTATGGTGCTTCATAAATCGTTTTTTCACTATCAATACATTTGTTTTTAATTTTAAAATTTAATAACCATATATAAACAATCCAGCATGCGGTCAACCCGAGGTCCAGTCGTCTCGGCGCGGGCTGTGTTAGGTGAATGAAGATCCAGGATCCGATTCCCGAAGGATTCGGAAACGGTTGTGCACTGTCCAGAGTACCACTGGCCGCCACGAGTCCACACACATACACACAGAGAGATATATATCATTATTAAAAAATAAAATAGGGCTAAAATTGCCAGGGTTCAAATCAAGAGGGCTATATTAACAAGGGTTTAATTTTTATAAAAAAACGAAGGTTAGGTTTTAGGCAGATGTGGTGAGGGGCATATAACTCCCGTCTATTTGGACATATATAACTCCCGTCTATTTGGACATAAGGAGACACTCGACGTCACAGGGGACGGAGAAAAAATTATGCGGCTCTTCAACATCACTCACACCAATGATGGAGGCCATTTTGACCAACTCGACGCCTATTTGGGCATGAAGAGAAAATTTTCCAAGGCTCTGCTACATCACCCACCTTTCAAATGATGGCAGCTGTACTCATTTTTACGGTCCCGTGTCATCCAGGCACACTCTCGCGACGCGTTTCGAACTTTCCCAAGGTTCTCATCAGGCGAATTGGGATGACAACTGTTTCTGTTCCCTCTCCAACTCCATAGTGGTAGAGGGCGGGGTGCCCCTCCCACTGCTAAATACCTTTCAACACTGTATGGTGCTTCATAAATCGTTTTTTCACTATCAATACATTTGTTTTTAATTTTAAAATTTAATAACCATATATAAACAATCCAGCATGCGGTCAACCCGAGGTCCAGTCGTCTCGGCGCGGGCTGTGTTAGGTGAATGAAGATCCAGGATCCGATTCCCGAAGGATTCGGAAACGGTTGTGCACTGTCCAGAGTACCACTGGCCGCCACGAGTCCACACACATACACACAGAGAGATATATATCATTATTAAAAAATAAAATAGGGCTAAAATTGCCAGGGTTCAAATCAAGAGGGCTATATTAACAAGGGTTTAATTTTTATAAAAAAACGAAGGTTAGGTTTTAGGCAGATGTGGTGAGGGGCATATAACTCCCGTCTATTTGGACATATATAACTCCCGTCTATTTGGACATAAGGAGACACTCGACGTCACAGGGGACGGAGAAAAAATTATGCGGTTAGGGTTAGGGTTAGGGTTAGGGTTAGGGTTAGGGTAGGTTAGGGTTAGGTTAGGGTTAGGGTTAGGGTTAGGGTGGGTTAGGGTTAGGGTTAGGGTTAGGGTTAGGGTTAGGGTTAGGGTTAGGGTTAGGTTAGGGTTAGGGTTAGGGTTAGGGTTAGGGTTAGGGTTAGGGTTAGGGTTAGGGTTAGGGTTAGGGTTAGGGTTAGGGTTAGGGTTAGGGTTAGGGTTAGGGTTAGGGTTAGGGTTAGGGTTAGGGTTAGGGTTAGGGTTAGGGTTAGGGTTAGGGTTAGGGTTAGGGTTAGGGTTAGGGTTAGGGTTAGGGTTAGGGTTAGGGTTAGGGTTAGGGTTAGGGTTAGGGTTAGGGTTAGGGTTAGGGTTAGGGTTAGGGTTAGGGTTAGGGTTAGGGTTAGGGTTAGGGTTAGGGTTAGGGTTAGGGTTAGGGTTAGGGTTAGGGTTAGGGTTAGGGTTAGGGTTAGGGTTAGGGTTAGGTTAGGGTTAGGGTTAGGGTTAGGGTTAGGGTTAGGGTTAGGGTTAGGGTTAGGGTTAGGGTTAGGGTTAGGGTTAGGGTTAGGGTTAGGGTTAGGGTTAGGGTTAGGGTTAGGGTTAGGGTTAGGGTTAGGGTTAGGGTTAGGGTTAGGGTTAGGGTTAGGGTTAGGGTTAGGGTTAGGGTTAGGGTTAGGGTTAGGGTTAGGGTTAGGGTTAGGGTTAGGGTTAGGGTTAGGGTTAGGGTTAGGGTTAGGGTTAGGGTTAGGGTTAGGGTTAGGGTTAGGGTTAGGGTTAGGGTTAGGGTTAGGGTTAGGGTTAGGGTTAGGGTTAGGGTTAGGGTTAGGGTTAGGGTTAGGGTTAGGGTTAGGGTTAGGGTTAGGGTTAGGGTTAGGGTTAGGGTTAGGGTTAGGGTTAGGGTTAGGGTTAGGGTTAGGGTTAGGGTTAGGGTTAGGGTTAGGGTTAGGGTTAGGGTTAGGGTTAGGGTTAGGGTTAGGGTTAGGGTTAGGGTTAGGGTTAGGGTTAGGGTTAGGGTTAGGGTTAGGGTTAGGGTTAGGGTTAGGGTTAGGGTTAGGGTTAGGGTTAGGGTTAGGGTTAGGGTTAGGGTTAGGGTTAGGGTTAGGGTTAGGGTTAGGGTTAGGGTTAGGGTTAGGGTTAGGGTTAGGGTTAGGGTTAGGGTTAGGGTTAGGGTTAGGGTTAGGGTTAGGGTTAGGGTTAGGGTTAGGGTTAGGGTTAGGGTTAGGGTTAGGGTTAGGGTTAGGGTTAGGGTTAGGGTTAGGGTTAGGGTTAGGGTTAGGGTTAGGGTTAGGGTTAGGGTTAGGGTTAGGGTTAGGGTTAGGGTTAGGGTTAGGGTTAGGGTTAGGGTTAGGGTTAGGGTTAGGGTTAGGGTTAGGGTTAGGGTTAGGGTTAGGGTTAGGGTTAGGGTTAGGGTTAGGGTTAGGGTTAGGGTTAGGGTTAGGGTTAGGGTTAGGGTTAGGGTTAGGGTTAGGGTTAGGGTTAGGGTTAGGGTTAGGGTTAGGGTTAGGGTTAGGGTTAGGGTTAGGGTTAGGGTTAGGGTTAGGGTTAGGGTTAGGGTTAGGGTTAGGGTTAGGGTTAGGGTTAGGGTTAGGGTTAGGGTTAGGGTTAGGGTTAGGGTTAGGGTTAGGGTTAGGGTTAGGGTTAGGGTTAGGGTTAGGGTTAGGGTTAGGGTTAGGGTTAGGGTTAGGGTTAGGGTTAGGGTTAGGGTTAGGGTTAGGGTTAGGGTTAGGGTTAGGGTTAGGGTTAGGGTTAGGGTTAGGGTTAGGGTTAGGGTTAGGGTTAGGGTTAGGGTTAGGGTTAGGGTTAGGGTTAGGGTTAGGGTTAGGGTTAGGGTTAGGGTTAGGGTTAGGGTTAGGGTTAGGGTTAGGGTTAGGGTTAGGGTTAGGGTTAGGGTTAGGGTTAGGGTTAGGGTTAGGGTTAGGGTTAGGGTTAGGGTTAGGGTTAGGGTTAGGGTTAGGGTTAGGGTTAGGGTTAGGGTTAGGGTTAGGGTTAGGGTTAGGGTTAGGGTTAGGGTTAGGGTTAGGGTTAGGGTTAGGGTTAGGGTTAGGGTTAGGGTTAGGGTTAGGGTTAGGGTTAGGGTTAGGGTTAGGGTTAGGGTTAGGGTTAGGGTTAGGGTTAGGGTTAGGGTTAGGGTTAGGGTTAGGGTTAGGGTTAGGGTTAGGGTTAGGGTTAGGGTTAGGGTTAGGGTTAGGGTTAGGGTTAGGGTTAGGGTTAGGGTTAGGGTTAGGGTTAGGGTTAGGGTTAGGGTTAGGGTTAGGGTTAGGGTTAGGGTTAGGGTTAGGGTTAGGGTTAGGGTTAGGGTTAGGGTTAGGGTTAGGGTTAGGGTTAGGGTTAGGGTTAGGGTTAGGGTTAGGGTTAGGGTTAGGGTTAGGGTTAGGGTTAGGGTTAGGGTTAGGGTTAGGGTTAGGGTTAGGGTTAGGGTTAGGGTTAGGGTTAGGGTTAGGGTTAGGGTTAGGGTTAGGGTTAGGGTTAGGGTTAGGGTTAGGGTTAGGGTTAGGGTTAGGGTTAGGGTTAGGGTTAGGGTTAGGGTTAGGGTTAGGGTTAGGGTTAGGGTTAGGGTTAGGGTTAGGGTTAGGGTTAGGGTTAGGGTTAGGGTTAGGGTTAGGGTTAGGGTTAGGGTTAGGGTTAGGGTTAGGGTTAGGGTTAGGGTTAGGGTTAGGGTTAGGGTTAGGGTTAGGGTTAGGGTTAGGGTTAGGGTTAGGGTTAGGGTTAGGGTTAGGGTTAGGGTTAGGGTTAGGGTTAGGGTTAGGGTTAGGGTTAGGGTTAGGGTTAGGGTTAGGGTTAGGGTTAGGGTTAGGGTTAGGGTTAGGGTTAGGGTTAGGGTTAGGGTTAGGGTTAGGGTTAGGGTTAGGGTTAGGGTTAGGGTTAGGGTTAGGGTTAGGGTTAGGGTTAGGGTTAGGGTTAGGGTTAGGGTTAGGGTTAGGGTTAGGGTTAGGGTTAGGGTTAGGGTTAGGGTTAGGGTTAGGGTTAGGGTTAGGGTTAGGGTTAGGGTTAGGGTTAGGGTTAGGGTTAGGGTTAGGGTTAGGGTTAGGGTTAGGGTTAGGGTTAGGGTTAGGGTTAGGGTTAGGGTTAGGGTTAGGGTTAGGGTTAGGGTTAGGGTTAGGGTTAGGGTTAGGGTTAGGGTTAGGGTTAGGGTTAGGGTTAGGGTTAGGGTTAGGGTTAGGGTTAGGGTTAGGGTTAGGGTTAGGGTTAGGGTTAGGGTTAGGGTTAGGGTTAGGGTTAGGGTTAGGGTTAGGGTTAGGGTTAGGGTTAGGGTTAGGGTTAGGGTTAGGGTTAGGGTTAGGGTTAGGGTTAGGGTTAGGGTTAGGGTTAGGGTTAGGGTTAGGGTTAGGGTTAGGGTTAGGGTTAGGGTTAGGGTTAGGGTTAGGGTTAGGGTTAGGGTTAGGGTTAGGGTTAGGGTTAGGGTTAGGGTTAGGGTTAGGGTTAGGGTTAGGGTTAGGGTTAGGGTTAGGGTTAGGGTTAGGGTTAGGGTTAGGGTTAGGGTTAGGGTTAGGGTTAGGGTTAGGGTTAGGGTTAGGGTTAGGGTTAGGGTTAGGGTTAGGGTTAGGGTTAGGGTTAGGGTTAGGGTTAGGGTTAGGGTTAGGGTTAGGGTTAGGGTTAGGGTTAGGGTTAGGGTTAGGGTTAGGGTTAGGGTTAGGGTTAGGGTTAGGGTTAGGGTTAGGGTTAGGGTTAGGGTTAGGGTTAGGGTTAGGGTTAGGGTTAGGGTTAGGGTTAGGGTTAGGGTTAGGGTTAGGGTTAGGGTTAGGGTTAGGGTTAGGGTTAGGGTTAGGGTTAGGGTTAGGGTTAGGGTTAGGGTTAGGGTTAGGGTTAGGGTTAGGGTTAGGGTTAGGGTTAGGGTTAGGGTTAGGGTTAGGGTTAGGGTTAGGGTTAGGGTTAGGGTTAGGGTTAGGGTTAGGGTTAGGGTTAGGGTTAGGGTTAGGGTTAGGGTTAGGGTTAGGGTTAGGGTTAGGGTTAGGGTTAGGGTTAGGGTTAGGGTTAGGGTTAGGGTTAGGGTTAGGGTTAGGGTTAGGGTTAGGGTTAGGGTTAGGGTTAGGGTTAGGGTTAGGGTTAGGGTTAGGGTTAGGGTTAGGGTTAGGGTTAGGGTTAGGGTTAGGGTTAGGGTTAGGGTTAGGGTTAGGGTTAGGGTTAGGGTTAGGGTTAGGGTTAGGGTTAGGGTTAGGGTTAGGGTTAGGGTTAGGGTTAGGGTTAGGGTTAGGGTTAGGGTTAGGGTTAGGGTTAGGGTTAGGGTTAGGGTTAGGGTTAGGGTTAGGGTTAGGGTTAGGGTTAGGGTTAGGGTTAGGGTTAGGGTTAGGGTTAGGGTTAGGGTTAGGGTTAGGGTTAGGGTTAGGGTTAGGGTTAGGGTTAGGGTTAGGGTTAGGGTTAGGGTTAGGGTTAGGGTTAGGGTTAGGGTTAGGGTTAGGGTTAGGGTTAGGGTTAGGGTTAGGGTTAGGGTTAGGGTTAGGGTTAGGGTTAGGGTTAGGGTTAGGGTTAGGGTTAGGGTTAGGGTTAGGGTTAGGGTTAGGGTTAGGGTTAGGGTTAGGGTTAGGGTTAGGGTTAGGGTTAGGGTTAGGGTTAGGGTTAGGGTTAGGGTTAGGGTTAGGGTTAGGGTTAGGGTTAGGGTTAGGGTTAGGGTTAGGGTTAGGGTTAGGGTTAGGGTTAGGGTTAGGGTTAGGGTTAGGGTTAGGGTTAGGGTTAGGGTTAGGGTTAGGGTTAGGGTTAGGGTTAGGGTTAGGGTTAGGGTTAGGGTTAGGGTTAGGGTTAGGGTTAGGGTTAGGGTTAGGGTTAGGGTTAGGGTTAGGGTTAGGGTTAGGGTTAGGGTTAGGGTTAGGGTTAGGGTTAGGGTTAGGGTTAGGGTTAGGGTTAGGGTTAGGGTTAGGGTTAGGGTTAGGGTTAGGGTTAGGGTTAGGGTTAGGGTTAGGGTTAGGGTTAGGGTTAGGGTTAGGGTTAGGGTTAGGGTTAGGGTTAGGGTTAGGGTTAGGGTTAGGGTTAGGGTTAGGGTTAGGGTTAGGGTTAGGGTTAGGGTTAGGGTTAGGGTTAGGGTTAGGGTTAGGGTTAGGGTTAGGGTTAGGGTTAGGGTTAGGGTTAGGGTTAGGGTTAGGGTTAGGGTTAGGGTTAGGGTTAGGGTTAGGGTTAGGGTTAGGGTTAGGGTTAGGGTTAGGGTTAGGGTTAGGGTTAGGGTTAGGGTTAGGGTTAGGGTAGGGTTAGGGTTAGGGTTAGGGTTAGGGTTAGGGTTAGGGTTAGGGTTAGGGTTAGGGTTAGGGTTAGGGTTAGGGTTAGGGTTAGGGTTAGGGTTAGGGTTAGGGTTAGGGTTAGGGTTAGGGTTAGGGTTAGGGTTAGGGTTAGGGTTAGGGTTAGGGTTAGGGTTAGGGT